>NC_138292.1:51357500-51487500 GCF_965601325.2 Salmo salar | reverse complement strand
GATGGGGGAGCCTCCCTATATCAACAACTTTACAATGTGGTTGGATAAATTCATTCAAATATACATCAAACCTAGCTTGTAAGTTTATTTTAGTGCTAGAATGAGAATAGCCCCAGCATAGAGCCCTGAGCGGCCGTGCTTCTCCTCCTGGCCTGCCACTCAGAAGAAATGCCATTCTGCGCAGAGACGTAAGAGATTTGAACTTCACTGAGTTCGCCCCATTAGTTTGCGCTATATAGATTAAAGCTTTTTCTGTGATTGAATCAACATTATATTAGCCCCTTTTCAATGCAACAAAACAAATCTAACTTTGCAAGATTGAGTCTGTGATTTTGTTCTAGGTAGAGCCAGAGCACAACGGAGTAGAATTCTATTGGCAGGGGTAGCCCACGAGCGGAAACGGAATAAAGCTAAGCACAGGCAAAATCTTAGAGGAAAACCTGGTTCAGTCTGCTTTCCATCAGACACTGGGAGACAAATTCACCTCTCAGCAGGACAACCTAAAACTCGAGGCCAAATATACACTGGAGTTACCAATACGACATTGAATGTTCCTGAGGTGCCTGGTTTTGACTTAAATCGGCTTGAAAATCTATTGCAAGACTTGAAAATGACTGCCTAGCAATGATCAACAACCATCTTGACAGAGCTTGAAGTGTTTCAAAAATAATAATAGGCAAATGTTGTACAATCAAGGTGTACAAAGCTCTTAGAGACTTACCCAAAAAGACTCAGTTATAATCACTGCCAAAGGTAATTCTAACATGTATTTACTGGGGGGGTTGAATAGTTATGTAATCAATATATATTAGTTTTATTTTTCATTAATCTTTAAATAATGAATCTTTGATATTACCAAATATTTTGTATAGATCATAAAAAATAAAGTACCATTTAATTCCATTTGAATCCCAATTTGTAGCATAACAAAATGTGGAAATGTCAAGGGGTGTGAATATTTTCTGAAGGCACTGTAAGTACAAACTACATTTAAATGCAATACAGTTTTTCGGTCCCAATTCCTTACTCCTGATAACTGCATGCTTAGGTTTAGTGTGTGTGCTGTCTTGAAAGTTCCAAGCCAGTGCAAATGGGTGCAGTCAACAAAAGCCGACTGTAATCTCTTTAAGGTGTGTCTGTGTTAGGTCTGCTCCTCAGTCTTGTTCTTTTCTGGGATGGCACAGAAGATGTCTTCAGTCTGCTAAATCCTAAATCCTTTGCTAAGCAGTAGTGACAGGAGAGTTGTCCTGGAATGAGTTCAACATCCACTTTTAGACCAAAACACTGTGTAGATGACGCAGACTAAAACACCAACTAAGGATACAAATTAAGCAGGCACCAACACGCACAAACTGAGACCCGCACATGGGAGCTGGTAACACAGACACACACAGACACACACACAGACACACACACACATAAATCACAAATAACGCACACTATCAAATCCTTTTCCCTAGGCCCGGGTATTTGCTTCAAGCAATAATCCTTGGTGTTGTTAATAATGACACGTCTGGCTCTCTCCAATGACCTAATGTGCCTTTGGTAAATCATGCAACACGCCACAGTCACATAAGGTCACCGAGATCGAAGCCACTAAGCCATGTGAACATTAACTGACTTTTAATGGTGTAGCCAAGTACACTTGAGATGCTGCCACTCTTCAGATAAGAATATTAATAGGAGTAGGGTGAAATTGTCCCTAGACATTGATTTTGGGTCAGTTTTGCATTTTCCCAATTAATTAATATTGTTAGGATTGGAGGAAGGGAAGCTTATCCTAGATCTTTACCTAGGGGATACTCCACTCCGGAGCGTAATAACATTTGGCGGTGAAGACTAGACTGAAGGTATATTGTGTTAACTTCACTGTGATTTATTGAGCTCTCAACAGCTTTGTTGGTTACACTGACGTCTCTGAAAGATTAGCTTACGTCCTGCGTCAGCTAATGGGGATCCTAATAAAAAATGTAGTTCTTTGTCTACTCTTGTTGACACCAAACTCTCTTTCTCTCTCTTCCTCCCTCTCTCTCACCCTCCTTTTACAGCAACCCAATTTCAAACAGAAGTTTGTGGCCCTGTTGAAGAGATTCAAAGTGACTGATGAGGTTAGTATTGCATGCTTCAACTGTTCTGTTTTATAGGAATAACAAGCTGCAAGGGATTCATCTGCCACTGCTTCAAAGTGCTTGTAGAATGCTACAAGGTTCATAAAGTGTTCTTCATCTGTCCCTGTCAGAGAACCATTTCTTGTTTTCAGGTAGAACTTTCACCCAACGAAGAACCCTCAAAGAACCATTTTGTGAAAAAGTTATACCAACCAAAAAGGGTTCTCCTACTACAGTGCTGGGACAGCTGAAGAACCCCTGGTTCTAGGTAGCCCCTTTTTTCAAAAAGTATATACCATTATATCTGGTAATGACGTCCCAAATATATGGAGCTTATTGACTTTGACCCTTTCTGTTTACAGATCAATTTAATTGATTTAAGCGTGTTAGCTGGGCCCACTGATCAATAATGACAAACCTTCTGGCATTGACAACTTAGATGGAAGGCTACTGAGGATGGTAGCTGACTCTATAGCCACTCCTATCTATCATATTATTTTCTGAGCCTAGAGGAAAGTCGTTGTCCTCAGGCCTGCAGGGAAGCCAAAGTAATTCCGCTACCCAAGAGTGGTAAAGCAGCCTGTACTGGTTCTAACAGCAGACATATAAGCTTGCTGCCAGCTCTTAGCAAACTGTTGGAAAAAATTGTGTTTGACCAAATACAATGCTATTTCTCTGTAAACAAATTAACAACAGACTTTCAGAATGCTTATAGAGAAGGACACTCGACATGTACTGCACTGATACAAATGACTGGTTGGTTGAATTGTTTTTATAATAATAAGATTGTGGGAGCTGTACTGTTAGATTTCAGTGCAGCCTTTGATATTATTGTCCATAACCTGTTGTTGAAAAAAACGTATGTGCTATGGCTTTTCAACCTCTGCCATAATGTGGATTCAGAGCTATCGATCTAATAGAACTCAAAGGGTTTTCTTTAATAGAAACTTCTCTAATGTCAAACATGTAAAGTGTGGTGTACTGCAGGGCAGCTCTCTAGGCCCTCTACTCTTTTCTGTTTTTACCAATGACCTGCCACTGGCATTAAACAAAGCATGTGTGTCCATGTATGCTGATAATTCAACCATATACGTATCAGCAACCACAGCTAATGAAGTCACTGAAACCCTTAACAAGGAGTTGCAGTCTGTTTTGGAATGGGTGGCCAGTAATAAACTGGTCCTGAACATCTCTAAGAGCATTGTATTTGATACAAATCATTCCATAAGTGCTAGACCTCAGCTGAATCTGGTAATGAATGGTGTGGCTGTTGAACAAGTTGAGACTAAATTACTTGGTGTTACCTTAGATTGTAAACTGTCATGGTCAAAACATATAGATTCAATGGTTGTAAAGATGGAGCGAGGTCTGTCTGTAATAAAGAGATGCTCTGCATTTTTGACACCACACTCCAAAAAGCAAGTTCTGCAGGCGCTAGTGTTGTCTAATCTTGATTAATGTCCAGTCGTGTCGTGTGGTCCAGTGCTGCAAGGAAAGACCTAGTTAAGCTGCAGCTGGCCCAGAACAGAGCGGCACGTTTTGCTCTTAATTGTAATCAGAGGGTTTATATAAATACTATGCATGCCAGTCTCTCTTGGCTAAGAGTTGAGGAGAGACTGACTGCATCACTTCTTCTTTTTATACGAAACATTAATGTTTTGAAAATCCCAAATTGTTTGCATAGTCAACTTACACACAGACCTGTCACACACACTTACCCCACCAGACATGCCACCAGGGGTCTTTTCACAGTCCCCAAATCCAGAACAAATTCAAGAAAGTGTACAGTATTATATAGAGCCCTTATTGCATGGAACTTCCTTCTATCTCATAATGCTCAAATAAACAGCAAACCTGGTTTCAAAAAACAGATAAAGCAACACCTTGCGGCACAATGCCTCTCCCCTATTTGACCTAGATAGTTTGTGTGTATGCATTGATATGTAGGCTATGTCTGCCTCTTTAAAAAAATGTATGTAGTTCTGTCCTTGAGCTGTTCTTGTCTATTGATGTTCTGTATTATGTAATTCTGTATTATGTTTCATGTTTTGTGTGGACTCCAGGAAGAGTAGCTGCTACTTTTGCAACAGCTAATGGGGATCCTAATGAAATACCACTGTAGTCTCTAACCTAACCTCACTCGCTATCTACCAGTCTCGTCCTGAGAGCGCCACTATCCTTTATCACCCAAGTCCTTAACAATATTACCTCTCCTTCAAACAGGAAGTGACCTAAATAGGAAAGGCAACTGTGGTACCATTTGGTATGTCCTAAATTGCACCTTATTCCCTATATAGTGCACTACTTTGACCAGGGCCCATTTCTCACCATGTAGGGAATAGAGTGCCATTTGGGGGACACGCCATGGTCCAATGTGTACAAGGCTGGCTGGGCTCATTAATGGTTGGTTATGTGCAGTATTGGATCAACACATTTATTTTACTGACAGGACATTCTAGGGACCAATTGGTTGAACCCCGGTCACAGCTTTGTCATGCATCCTGTCGTCGGACAAAATAAATGATTTGAAAACGGTTGAAAAAGTATTGTCCATGACAGCCGGTGTTTCACATTGTTCGTCTTACCTAACCCAAAGTTGTGCTTCAGCACCTGCCAATATATTGAATCATAATTACATACTCATAAATGACTCATTGAGTGTCACTTCACTTGGAACTGTTGAGAGTAGCAGAGGTGTGGGAAACCTTGATTGGCCGCACCAATCCAGACATTGGGATAGTTTGTAAAAGCCAATCACAAACTATTTGAGTCAAAATAAATAAACTAGTGAGAATATGAGGGGAAATATATATTTTTTTTCCTGCAACAAAAAAAATGTCAAGATATACAGCAGAACGCTGATTTATTATCGCTTAGCAGTGAGTTTTTAATTGATGTTTCGATATTTTTAATTGGTCTCATCTCGGTCGGTAATGATTCTTAAAAGGCCCAGAGACAACCAAGTCGGACAACCAAGTCGGGTAATGTATGGCCTGTGGAAATTAATTAAAATGTTTTGTGCCTCTAAAATAAATCAATTTTGTTATGTGCTCCAAGTCATTTCAGAACTAATTGACAAATAATATAAATACTCTCCTAGTTGAAAGAACATTATCTGTGTTGTATGCATAGCTTCATAAGTCTAACTACAGTTTTCCAAATAACGGCAGCTGTTTGTCAACTCCAAAGGGAAATATGGAAAATTCCCAATTTCCTCCATTGAGACCTGTCATGTTTCCAAAGAAAACAAATTGCTATTGTAGAGAATGTATTCATCATGTTGTTACAATAGCAGTATGGCTAAAGATATATAAACTCAGTGGCCAGTTTATTATCTAGTACTGGGTCGGACCCCCGTTTCTCCAGAATATCCTGAATTCTTCGTGGCATGGATTCTACAAGGTATAGAGGTTACATGTTGCTCAATTGGTATCAAGGGACCTAACGTGTGCTAGGAAAACATTCCCCACACCATTACACCACCGCCACCAGCCTGTACCGTTGACACTAGGCAGGATGGGGCCACGGACTCCGCTTACGCCAAATCCTGACTCTGCCGTCAGCATGATGCAACAGGTACCGGGATTCATCAGACCAGGTGATGTTTTTCCACTCCTCAATTGTCCAGTGTTGGCGATCGCGTGCCCGCTGGAGCCGCTTCTTCTTGTGTTTAGCTGATAGAACCCAGTTTGGTCGTCTGCTGCAATAGCTCATCCGTGACAAGGACCGATAAGTTGTGCGTTCCGAGATGCCTTTCTGCACATCGCTGTTGTACTGCGCCGTTATTTGCCTGTTTGTGGCCCGCTTGTTAACTTGCACGATTCTTGCCATTCTCCTTCGACCGCTCTCATCAACGAGCTGTTTTCGCCCACAGGACTGCCGCTTACTGGATGTTTGTTTGTCTCATTTTCGGTAAACCCTAGACGCTGTCGTGCGTGAAAAGCCAAGGAGGCCGGCCGTTTCTGAGTTACTGGAACCGGCACGCCTGGCACCGAAGATCATACCACGCTCAAAGTCGCTTATATCGCTCGTTTTGCCCATTCTAATGTTCAATGGAACAGTAATCGGATGCCTGTCTGCCTGATTTATATAGCAAGCCATGGCTACTGTAGGAGCGAACCATTTTCGTGAACAAGGTGGTGTATTTAACAAACTGGTGGTGTATGTATACAACTATTTTCTGAGTTACCAATGCTACTCTGAACTTTCACCTCCATCAGCCAGAGGAGTTATTCCTTGACAGTGTGCTATTACTTGCTCTTTGGAAGTGATTTGATTGGTTGATGGATGGATAGATAGATAGAAAAATGTACTGATTAATCGATTGCTTGATTGACTGATAGATTAACTGACTGATTATTTCTCTGTCCATTTGTTGTTGCTAGGTTCTGGACTCGGACCCAGTGGACCAGACCCAGGAGGTGGAGGAGGATCTGGACCTGCTCTATGATAGTCTGGAGGTTTACAACCAGAGTGACAGCGGCCCTGAAATGGAGGACAACGAGAGTGTCCTCAGCACGCCCAAACCCAAACTCAAGTAAGGTTCTGCAAAATGTTATCAGTATTGTACACCTCAACTGAAGTAAGGCCCCACAAAATGTCCCAAATACAAACAGCTATACCCAAACTCAAGTAGGGCCCAATATCATGTCGCCAGTACACGTACACTCAAATATGACCGCAAAAAAATGTTGAGTGCAGCTAAACTCAGAGGGTCCCATCTAATAATGCTCACACTCTAGTCAAAGTGAAGACCCCGCATATTTTCCTTAGTGTTTAAGGGGAGTTTATTTGTGCATTGTTACTGTACATGAAATCAAAGAGAGAGAAAAGAAAGTCGCTGCAGGGGAGAAACGTGAGAAACAACTGCAGCTGAATGACTAATATGAAAACATCACTGAAATGGGTACCAAAGTTAGTGTCACTACTACCCACCTCAGCACAGTTATTGTCTCTCAAGTATGTATTTTTTGTGAAAGTTTCAAATATGTTTTTTTTATGTTTGTGTCACTCAGGCCCTTCTTTGAGGGAATGTCCCATTCGAGCTCCCAGACTGAGATCAGGAGTCTACACAGTCAGAAAAGCCAGCCCAGGGACCTGGCCTGCATCGTAAGTACACACACACACTCACTCCGCTTTGTTACCAGTGGAGCATAAGGCCACAACAAGCCCCGCCACACACACACACAATGTTTTTTTTTTTTTTTTTACTCTGCTGAACTAGCTTTTTAATATAATTTGGATTAGCATGCTAATGCTAACATAGGTCCTACCGATCCCATAGTTTTTTTGGACCCAACCATGCTCAAATGCTCTAAAGCTATGCAAACATGGATAGGTTGCTGACTATCCAGATCCATTGTCTATTTAGATCACCAGGTTTACTCTTTATTTAGCTATCAATAAGATGAGGAACATTTGTAGCTTGGATGAACTATCCCTTTAAATAGTAGTGATTTGTGACATCCATATATATGCCAAGGGAATCATTTATCAATATTGCATAGAAACAATTACAAAAAGTAAAATTGTGTTTTATCAAACAATTCTACGAGCGTCATACACACACCGATAAGCGATAACTGTTGATAAATACCAAATGGTCTCAGTGCTTGTGCACGACCTTGGCTATTTGAATTTCAAAACACCCCTAATTAACCATATATGAGCAAAATCATCCCTTTAATGCCAGTATGTAATATACAACGCCGTACCATGAAATAGCCTACAACGGCGCAACCAAGACAAGCAAAGAAGAAAAAGAAGAAAAAAAGCTTTTCCTAGACTGAAATAGAGTACAACGAAAAGGTTTTATTTGGTTTGCTCAGTTGTGGTTTGACCAGTAAAAATGAAAACATAGCTACAAAGAGAGGACAATTCAAGTTGCTTTAGCAATGGCAAATATACTTCAAATGAGTAAGCAACACTCACCAATAAGCCATTCATCCTCAACAGTTCCCTCCTGTAGGCGTATAGGCCAACATTGCTGTTCTGCAGCATGAACGAGTCGTGGGTTCCACCTGGCCACGAAATTCAGGAAACTTTTTACGTATCACATTACCTGGAATCCTTTTCTGTTCATTTATTTGAACTCGTTAGGGTTATGCTTTTATGCGACGTGTGTGCCGTCTATTGCTCCGTTCGTATTTGGGAACCCATTGGTGGCAAAGAAACCCCTCTTGACTTCAACCTGTTGTGCGATGGTGTATGGAAATGGTATGTTACGGTTTGTTTTGCTGGTGATTGCATCCGAAACATTGGTTCATCCAGGAATGTGAGATACCGATCTGCAAGCTCCCGCTGAAAAGTGCCCATTGCCAAAAGCACGAGGGTGGATAGCACTTTAATGTGCACCAGAATGGCATGCGTTTTAATGTTTTGTACACTCAGTGTGTTTTCCCAATTCTACGCTTGACAAGCAGTTCCCTTATTCCACCACTTATCACTGTGCGTACGCAGGGTCATGGCTGTGCATACATGTACACACTCTCAAGCAAACGTTCATTGTGATAAATCTCACACTTTGTGTGGAAATGGTCTCGCGCATCGTTTACACACCGATTTGTGGCTACACATGATTGATAAATGAAGCCCCAGGCATTTCAAAGGATGAACTATCCCTTTAAATAGTTGTGATTAGTGCCATCCATATATATATATATATATATATATATATATATATATATATATATATATATATATATATATATATATATATATATATATATATATATATATATATATATATATATATATATATATATATATATATATATATATATATATATATATATATATATATATATATATATATATATATATATATATATATATATATATATATATATATGCCAGGCATTTTAGATTAGGTACATTTGTAGCTTGGATGAACTATCCCTATAAATAGTTAATTATTTTTGGCATCCGTATGCAGGCATTTTAGATTGAATAAATGTGTAGCTATTCCCTTTAAATAGCCAATTATGTGTGGCATCCATATGTCAGGAATTTTATATGGTCATTCTTGGATATTCTCTGAATTGTATGTATGGTAGTACTGTGTACTGCTGCACCAGACACTTTAACTGTGTGGGTGATTTCTTAGTGTGAGGGACAGATATTGAGTAAGGCCCAATCGATTCTGCGTGCACGGTGTCCTAAGGCCTGCAGAAATGATTTGTACTGAGGAGGAATTGTCGTAAATTCAAGCGAATCAAACATTGCCACAAAATAGAACATCGATCGTCTCATTAAATATGCAGACACCAGCTATGGAAGTATCGATAAAGGCATTTCAGAGTTGGACCCTGGCACACGTTAAAGATGGAATCAACAGTAGGGGTAACAGTTTCACTGTCCGCCCCACCGCCGTTGTTTTTGCTTTGTTGACGAAGCGGTGAGGAGCGTGGTAAATACTCTGCTGTTCTGTCCCACACGCAATGATGTCATAGGGAAGAAAACAGTGTTCGTTGTTTGCAGTAACTTCTTTGTTGTTGTAATATCACAAAGGAGCGTGACAGTTTCACCATTAAGGATTCCAGCTTTAAGTAAGCAAACATGTGGAATGTTGCGGATAGAAATGTCATGAATACAGTGTGTTCCTGAAAATCTGATGTAGCTTGTGTCATGACAAAAGTAGATAGCTAAGGGGTAGCCAGCCACCTAAGGGTTAGTAGTCACCTATTTCGCTGGCAGCTGGCGCGTATGAAAACACACTGAATAGAGTTCATGTGATTTCTTACATGGAATTAGGATATGCTCAAGGGTGTCCCCTAGCAGACGGTTTTGGTAACTGCGTCCTGTGTTCTGCTCCTTTTAGGGTGGAGAGCTCCTGTCCCCGGACAGGGCCAAAGTCCAAATGGGGACCAAGTATATAGACGACAGCGCCGGAATGGAGTCTCCTGCAGGGGTGAGTGGGCAAGCTGCCCCTAGGTACAGCTCTAGGATCAGCTTCCCTTCCCCCAATTCTGACCTTAACCATAAGTGGGGGAAAACTGACCCAAGATCGGTGTCTAAGGACAACTTTATTCTACACCGGGCAACCTCTGGAGGATCCCTGTAGGCTTAACATATTTTGTGCTCTTCCTAAGTGCTCTTTCTCTCTTGCTTTGTCTCTTTTCCTGTTCTCTCTCTTTATCAATGGCTGGGCCGGTCTCTCTGGCTCCAGTACCTCTCTGTCTCCAGTACCTCTCTCTTTCTTTCCACTCCGTCTCTGTTTTTGCCTGTCTCTGCCTCAACTCACTCATGTTCTCTCATTTGATGTCTGTCGTTCTCTCTACCCGTCTCTTTTTACCCATTCTCTCTCTTTCTCACTAACCATGTTTCCATCAAACCATTTTTATGTAAGTAATAAAAAAACGGATAAAAAAAAACTCACGACAGGCCTAATGGAAACAGCAATTGTCAGTAAACATTCCTAAAATGTAGACAGAAGGAAATATGGTAGACATGGGGGAAATGGATCCGAGGTTCTTAAACATGTTGTTTTTCTCTCCTCTCTCTGCGCTGCTGTTTTGTCCATGATCATAAATCAGCTTCCATCTGTTTATTTTCCACTCTACCATTTTTGATGCGAACAAGATTACATTACACTGTTACCACAGAGACCTCCATTATTACACACAAGCATATATGCACGCGCACACACACATACATTGTGTACACACACATACACACACACACACACACACACACACACTATTTACAGTACACACACACACATTATGTATAAACACCGACACCACTCTGAGGCCCAGGTCCAGCTGGCTGTAGAGGGGGCGTCAGCGTACGTATTGGTCCGTGAGAAGAGCAGTGCTTTACATACTGTTTGTTATTCTTCACCGTTGTGTCTCGTGCTCCGTTGCCTCCTCTGCACTTGTTCACCCTTGAACCCCGGCAACGAGGAGTACCTGACGACGCATTTCTTGAGAGAGGGAGGGACGGATTCTGAGGGGGCTTGTGTTTGGGGCCCAAGGACGGGATGTTCAGTGGCCAAACACATGATACTTACATGCACACACAGAGCTTCATGTGAATGTGTTTGCAGACATCTGCCAGGCGTTATGTGATGTTGTCACGGTCACCATGACAGCACATTGAAATGCATTGATAATGGGTACACTGCACAGAAATGGCTGATTTCTAGGTACTGTGTGCATTTCATCATCTGTTACGTATTGGTTGTGGTTGCTACCTCTTGGGCATGATCCAATTGAGAAAACGATGATCTCAATGGCTGCGTTCCAAATGGCACCATATTCCCAATGTAGTGTACTAATTTAGGGCCCATAGGGATCTGGTCAAAAGTAGTGCACTATAAATGGAATAGGGTGGGATGCAGATAATTGGGTTCACCTGTAAAACAGGTGTTCTCAACTCGCACAGGGTGAGCCTTCATGACTTGTGTCTCTGGTGTCAGTGAATTCCCACTGACAATACCAACTGGAAAAGGACTGTTAAGTAAAGTGTTAATTAATCTCTAGGGAGAGGAATGAACCAGCGGGAGCACGGTGCAGCGGATGGAAATCCAATCAATGAGTGAAATACCCTAGTATGTACTGTACATCCGTATATATTGAAAATATATTTTGATGAATATTTCTCCCATTATGTACAGGACGCGGAGGATGAGGAGACTAGGGCTGGCACAGGGCCAGGGGAGGCTAACCCCAACCCCACCCCCATCAGCTGGGACCTGAGCACGGACAAACTGCCCGGCCCAGTGGCCAAACTCTGCAAGACCGAGTCCCAGACACTCATGTCGCCGAGGTAGCCGCCCACAAGCACAACCGCTCACTTGCATGCATGTATGACATTTATGCATTCACGCACACACGCACAACAGTCACACGCACACAGTCTCACACACAGTACCGCTTATTAACCATTACACTATGACTAAACAAGGATGGGTGTGCTCGCTTTATTCCAACCCAGCACTAATACACCTGATACCACTAACTGTGATCCAGATTGATCATGACTAGTTAATTATTTGAAACTGGTGTGTCAGTGCTGGGCTGGAACAAAGCCTGCAAACGCAGTAGCTCTCCAGGCTGTGAGTTGGATAAGACACATGCCCAAAATAAAATTGATGGGATGGGATGGGGGGGGGGGGGGGGGAATCAGGTCTACCTCTCTGATTGAGCACCTGGTGTCTTGGTTGTTCAGCACCATACAGTGATTTCCCCCACTACACCTATCTATAAACAACCAAATCAGCAGAAGGACGTCCCCTAGCACTACTTCCACCGACTCTACTCATCTGATGAATCAAAGTCAGATCCATTGAATAAGCAATCTGCCTAGTATAGACATTGCACATTTGTCATTGTACATGCAAGGATAATTCAATGTGTAGCTGGCTTGTAGCAACCACAAAGATAATGTGTGGCAGCCATTTTGTGCTCATAAAATGCTTCCAGAACAAAAGCTTGAAAAGCTTTTGCTGGGGAGAGTCAAAGAGAAGGATTAGATGGCCAGGATTGTCTGAGGAGTTCTGCTGTAGGCATATCTACTATTTAGTGTTTGTGAATAAAACATTTTTTATTAAGATTTCTCAGCAGTGGCTCAACCTGGCTCAGTGCTTCATTGGGTCCGTGCCTGTTTGTGGTCCACAGTAAAACAGAGAACAAGCTGCAGAGGCGTCCTAGGAGCACGTCCATGAAGGACCGGCAGAACTCCAAGGCCCAGAGTGACAGGACCAGCAGCATCGACAGCGAGACATCCCCGGAATCCAGGATCGCTGTCCAGGTGTGTGTGTGTGTGTGTGTGTGTGTGTGTGTGTGTGTGTGTGTGTGTGTGTGTGTGTGTGTGTGTGTGTGTGTGTGTGTGTGTGTGTGTGTGTGTGTGTGTGTGTGTGTGTACAAGATCTACATATGTGTATACAGAGATCATCTCTTTTACTTTTGCCTCTTTCTCCACCAGGTCCCCAGGAAGTCAGTGTACGACCAGCTAAACCAAATCCTTATCTCTGACGAGCAGCTCCCCGAGAGCATCATCCTCATCAACACCACAGACTGGCAGGGCCAGGTAGTCTACTTCTGTGTGTGTGTTGGTCGGTGTGACTAATTAAGTGGTAAAAACAAGGCTACTATCTGGTCATATAAATTTTTTTGGAAATCAATAAATTGGAAAGATACAAAATCGTCATTACAGTATTGTATAAAGACTATGAAATTACCCTCTTACCATATACAGTTGAAGTTGGAAGATTACATACATCTTAGCCAAATACATTTAAACTCTGTTTTTCACAATTCCTGACACTTAATCCTGGTAAAAATTCCCTGTCTTAGGTCAGTTAGGATCACCACTTTATTTTAAGAATGTGAAATGTCAGAATAATAGTAGAGAATGATTTATTTCACCTTTTTATTTCTTTCATCACATTCCCAGTGGGTCAGAAGTTTACATACACTCAATTAGTGTTTGGTAGCATTGCCTTTACATTGTTTAACTTGGGTCAGCCTTCCACAAACTTCCCACAATAAGTTGGGAGAATTTTGGCCCATTCCTCCTGACAGAGCTGGTGTAACTAAATCAGGTTTGTAGGCCTCCTTGCTCGCACACGCTTTTTCAGTTCTGCCCACAACTTTTCTATAGGATTGAGGTAAGGGCTTTGTGATGGCCAATCCAATACCTTGCCTTTGTTGTCCTTAAGCCATTTTGCCACAAATTTGGAAGTATGCTTGGGGTCATTGTCCATTTGGAAGACCCATTTGCGACCAAGCTTTAACTTCCTGACTGATGTCTGAGATGTTGCTTCAATATATCCACATAATTTTCCTACCTCGTGATGCCATCTATTTTATGAAGTGCACTAGTCCCTCCTGCAGCATGATGTTGCCACCCCCGTGCTTCACGGTTGGGATAGTGATGTTCGGCTTTCAAGCCTCCCCCTTTTTCCTCCAAGCATAACCATTTTTGAATTTTTTTATTTCACCTTTATTTAACCAGGTAGGCTAGTTGAGAACAAGTTCTCATTTACAACTGTGACCTGGCCAAGATAAAGCAAAGCAGTTCGACACATACAACAACACAGAGTTACCCATGGAATAAACAAACATACAGTCAATAGTACAGTAGAAAAAGTCTGTATACAGTGTGTGCAAATGAGGTAAGATAAGGGAGATAAGGCAATAAATAGGCTATGGTGGCGAAGTAATTACAATATACCAATTAAACACTGGAGTGATAGATGTGCAGAAGATGAATGTGCAACTAGAGATACTGGGGTGCAAAGGAGCAAGATAAGTAAATAAATACAGTATTGGGATGAGGTAGTTGGTTGGGCTATTTACAGTTGGGCTATGTACAGGTGCAGTGATCTGTGAGATGCTCTGACAGCTGATGCTTTAAGCTAGTGAGGGAGATATGAGTCTCCAGCTTCAGTGATTTTTGCAGTTCGTTCCAGTCATTGGCAGCAGAGAACTGGAAGGAAAGGCGGCCAAAGGAGGAATTGGCATTGGGGGTGACCAGTGAGATATACCTGATGGAGTGTGTGCTATGGGTGGGTGCTACTATGGGGACCAGTGAGCTGAGATAAGGCGGGCCTTTACCTAGCAAAAACTTGTAGATGACCTGGAACCAGTGGGTTTGGCAACGAATATGAAGCGAGGGCCAGCCAACGAGAGCGTACAGATCGAAGTGGTGGGTAGTATATGGGGCTTTGGTGACAAAGCGGATGGCACTGTGATAGATTGCATCCAATTTGTTGAGTAGAGTGTTGGAGGCTATTTTGTAGATGACATCGCCGAAGTCGAGGATCGGTAGGATGGTCAGTTTTACGAGGGTAAGTTTGGCAGCATGAGTGAAGGATGCTTTATTGCGAAATAGGAAGCCGATTATAGATTTAATTTTGGATTGGAGATGCTTAATGTGAGTCTGGAAGGAGAGTTTACAGTCTAGCCAGACACCTAGGTATTTGTAATTCTAAGTCAGAACTCTGGACGGGCGGGCAGGTGGGGGAAGCGATCGATTGAAGAGCATGCATTTAGTTTTACTTGTATTTAAGAGCAGTTGGAGGCCATGGAAGGAGAGTTGTATGGCATTGAAGCTCGTCTGGACGTTAATTAACAGTGTCCAAAGAGGGGCCAGAAGTGTACAGAATGGTGTCCTCTGCGTAGAGCTGGATCAAAGAATCACCAGCAGCAAGTGCGACATCATTGATGTATATGGAGAAGAGAGTCGGCCCGAGAATTGAACCCTGTGGCACCCCCATGGAGACTGCCAGAGGTCCAGACAACAGGCCCTCCTATTTGACACACTGAACTCTATCGGAGAAGTAGTTGGTGAACCAGGCGAGGCAGTCATTTGAGAAACCAAGGCTGTTGAGTCTGCCGATAAGAATGTGCTGATTGACGGAGTCGAAAGCCTTGGCCAGGTCGATGAATACGGCTGCACAGTAATGTCTCTTATCGATGGCAGTTATGATGACGTTTAGGACCTTGAGCGTGGCTGAGGTGCACCCATGACCAGCTCTGAAACCAGATTGCATAGCGGAGAAGGTACTGTGGGATTCGAAATGCTCGGTAATCTGTTAACTTGGCTTTCGAAGACCTTAGCAAGGCAGGGTATGATAGATATAAGTCTGTAGAAGTTTGGGTCTAGAGTGTCTCACCCTTTGAAGAGGGGGATGATTGCGGCAGCTTTCCCGTCTTTTGGAATCTCAGACGATACGAAAGTGGTTGAACAGGCTAGTAATATGGGTTGCAACAATTTCTGCAGAAAGAGAGGGTCCAGATTGTCTAGCCCGGCTGATTTGTAGGGGTCCATGGGGGAGGCTTGGGCTGTGGGGGGTGTAGGGCAGTTGACCCGGGTAGGGGTAGCCAGGTGGAAAGCATGGCCAGCTGTAGAAAATGCTTATTGAAATTCTCAATTATGGTGGATTTATTGGTGGTGACAATGTTTCCTAGCCTCAGTGCAGTGGGCAGCTGGGAGGAGGTGCTCTTATTCTCCATGGACTTTAGTGTCCCAGAACTTTTTTGAGTTTGTGCTACAGGAATGCGAATTTCTGTTAGGAAAGCTAAGGCCAGCTTTTTCAAACTGCCTGTGTATATTGGTTCCTAACTTCCCTGAAAAGTTGCATATCACGGGGGCTATTCAATGCTAATGCAGTACGCCACAGGATGTTTTTGTGCTGGTCAAGGGCAGTCAGGTCTGGAGTGAAGCAAGGGCTATATCTGGTCCTGGGTCATTATTATTTTAACCATGGTCATTATGGCCAAACCATTCTATTTTTGTTTCATCAGACCAGGGGACATTTCTCCAAAAAGTACGATCTTTGTCCCCATGTGCAGTTGCAAACCGTAGTCTGGCTTTTTTATGGCAGTTTTGGAGCAGTGGCTTCTTCCTTGCTGAGTGGCCTTTCAGGTTATGTCAATATAGGACTCGTTTTACTGTGGATATAGATCTTTTTTTTTTTACTTGCAGCATCTTCATCAAGGTCCTTTGCTGTTGTTCTGGGATTGATTTGCTCTTTTCGCAACAAAGTACGTTCATCTCTAGGAGACAGAACGCATCTCCTTCCTGAGCGGTATGACGGCTGCGTGGTCCCATGGTGTTTATACTTGCGTACTATTGTTTGTACAGATGAACGTGGTACCTTCAGGCGTTTGGAAATTGCTCCCCAGGATGAACCAGACTTGTGGAGGTCTACAATTTTTTTCTGAGGTCTTGGCTGATTTCTTTTGATTTTCCCATGATGTCAAGCAAAGAGGCACTGAGTTTGAAGGTAGGCCTTGAAATACATCCATAGGTACACCCCCAATTGACTCAAAATATGTCAATTAGCCTATCAGAAGCTTCTAAAGCCATGACTTCATTTTCTGGAATTTTCCAAGCTGTTTAAAGGCACAGTCAACTTAGTTTATGTGAACTTCTGACCCACTAGAATTGTGATTAAGTGAAATAATCTGTCTGTAAACAATTGCACAAAGTAGAAGTCCTAACCGACTTGCCAAAACTATAGTTTGTTAACAAGACATTTGTGGAGGGGTTGATACACTTAGGTTGGAGTCATTAAAACTTGTTTATGTAAACTTCCGACTTCAAACTGTACATATAGTGTATTATGCTACTCAATCAGTAGCATTTCCATCAGCTGTGCACTCAACAAACATACTCCTTTTTGGAACATGTGCAAGATCAGGTATCTCTAAGCCTAGCTGGAGAAAGGCTTAGCAATCAGGGGGAATCCATTGCTTATGTAAACATAATGCAACTCTGAAGCATGTACACTCACACACAGACCTGAGGCCTTTTGCGTCGGCTTCTGATTGACTAGCTCAGTTGATCCCAAGCCCCGTCTCACCTCTGTCTTGAAACCCCTTTCACCCCCTTTCTCTCTCTGCCCTCTGTCTCTCATTCCCTCCCTCCCTCCCTGCAGTATCTATCTGAGATTCTCCATGAGCACAGCCAGCCTATCGTGTGCACCATCTCTGGTGCGGATGTCCATGCAGCCTTCAACACCATAGTCACCCGGATCCAGAGATTGTAAGAACTCGCTTCCTTCCTCTTTCTAATTCAATGGTTGTAGTTGAGAGAAACAAATGGATTTCACTTTAACTTTGCTTCATTGTAAAAATGTAAATGTTTCTTGTAGACTTTTTAATGTGGATTTTAATTCAGTGGTCACCAAGGCGAGTGGATCTTATGATGATCATGATTAGGCCCGTATAATTTTTGATATGTGAAACGTTTTGGTAGCACTTTCCATTACAGCGCAAAATAAAGTGGAAACAAGTTACTGTTTCTCATAATGTTTTTTCCCCCACTTCTCTGACTAGCTGTAACTGCAACGCCCAGACACCCCCCACCATCAAAGTGGCGGTGGCCGGGGACCAGAGTTACCTCAGCACCATCCTCAGGTGCTTCGTGGAGCAGCTGGCCAACAAGACGCCTGATTGGCTCAGCTACATCCGCTTCCTGGTCATTCCTGTCGGTAAGCAGCAATTCAGCCAATCGCCATGGAGTCGA
The DNA here is from genome assembly GCF_965601325.2 of Salmo salar. Lineage (NCBI taxonomy): Eukaryota > Metazoa > Chordata > Actinopteri > Salmoniformes > Salmonidae > Salmo > Salmo salar. The sequence goes on along the minus strand of NC_138292.1, from coordinate 51,469,414 downwards.
GGTTCGGGTTAGTCATCAATTCCATTTCAATTCAGTAGATTTAGGGGATAAATTGAAACTATCATTCATGCATTGGAAAAGTCCACAAACTGTAGGAAAAAAATTGCCAATTTACAATTCTGCACGCATAACTCAAGACTCCCATAAATTATGCATTGACGTCAAATGGAAAACTGCACACGAAACAATAGTTACAGGAACACATCTCCTATAGGACCATGGGTATCATAGCAGGCTAACAACATACGGACTAGAAAAGTTGGACTCCGTTTTGTTTTCCTGTGGCCTTCTAATCAGTCTGCTCCTCCGTCTGCAGGCACTCATCCTCTGGCCAAACACATGTCTTCGTTTGACAGTAAGTTCAACAACATCTTCATGGACGCCGGCTGGAGGGACTTGTTCGGCAGACTGGAAGCCCCAACATCAGGTACAGCAGAGAGCTGGAGCAGCAAACGCTTATTATGAGCCATAATACCATGCAGGATAGGGATCTGCTCATAATGCTTCATAAATGCAGTTACAGATGTTTAGGAACATCTATCAGCATTATGGTGCATTATGCGTCACATCAAAACAATGTTATTGATCACATACACGTGTCTAGCAGATGTTATTGTGGGTTTAGCGAAATGCGTGTGCTTCTTGTTACGACAGTGCAGCAATATAATTAAGTAATATCTAACAATTTCACAACATATACCCAATGCACATAAATCTAAGTAAAGAATGTAATTAAGAATAAATATATGGACAAGCAGTGTCAGAGCAGCATAGACTAAGATGCAGTAGAATAGTATAGAATACAGTGTATAAACTTAGCAAAAAAATAAACATCCCTTTTTCAGGACCCTGTCTTTCAAAGATAATTCGTAAAAATTCAAATAACTTCACAGATCTTCATTGTAAAGGGTTTAACACTGTTTCTCATGCTTGTTCAATGAACCATAAACAATTAATGAACATGCACCTGTGGAACGGTCGTTAAGACACTAACAGCTTACAGACGGTAGGCAATTAAGGTCATAGTTATGAAAACCTAGGACACTAAACAGGCCTTTCTACTGACTCTGAAAAACACCAAAAGAAAGATGTCCAGGGTCCCTGCTCATCTGCGTGAACGTGCCTTAGGCATGCTGCAAGGAGGCATGAGGACTGCAGATGTGGCCAGGGCAATACATTTCAATGTCCGTACTGTGAGACGCCTAAGACAGCGCTACAGGGAGACAGGATGGACAGCTGATCGTCCTCGCAGTGGCATACCACGTGTAACAACATCTGCACAGGATCGGTACATCCGAACCTGCGAGACAGGTACAGGATGGCAACAACAACTGCCCGAGTTACACCAGGAACGCACAATCCCTCCATCAGTGCTCAGACTGTCCGCAATAGGCTGAGAGAGGCTGGACTGAGGGCTTGTAGGCCTGTTGTTAGGTAGGTCCTCACCAGACATCACCGGCAACAACGTCATCTATGGGCACAAACCCACTGTCGCTGGACCAGACAGGACTGGCAAAACGTGCTCTTCACTGACGAGTCGCGGTTTTGTCTCACAAGGGGTGATGGTTGGATTCACGTTTATCGTCGAAGGAATGTGCGTTACACCGAGGCCTGTACTCTGGAGCGAGATCGGTGGGGGCGGTGTGTCACAGCATCATCGGACTGAGCTTGTTGTCATTGCATGCAATCTCAATGCTGTGCGTTACAGGGAAGACATCCTCCACCCTCATGTGGTACCCTTCCTGCAGGCTCATCCTGACATGACCCTCCAGCATGACAATGCCACCAGCCATACTGCCATACCAGCCCCCCCCCCCTTGTTCAGGGACACATTATTCCATTTCTGTTAGTCACATTTCTGTGGAACTTGTTCAGTTTATGTCTCAGTTGTTAAATCTTGTTATTCTCATACAAATATTTACACATGTTAAGTTTGCTGAAAATAAACGCAGTTGACAGTGAGAGGACATTTCTTGTTTTGCTGAGTTTACATATGAGATGAGTAATGCAAGATATGTAAACATTAAAATGACTAGTGTTCCATTTATTCAAGTGGCCAATGATTTCAAGTCTGTGTATATAGGCAGCAGCCTGTCTTTGCTAGTGATGGCTATTTAACAGTCTGATGGCCTTGAGATTGAAAAACAGCTTCTATCTCTCTGTAGCAGCTTTGATGCACCTGTGCTGACCTCGCCTTCTGGATGATAGCGGGGTTAACAGGCAGTGGCTTGGGTGGTTGTTGTCCTTGATGATCTTTTTGGCCTCCCTGTGATATCGGGTGCTGTAGTCCTGAAGGGCAGGTAGTTTGCCCCCGATGATGTGTTGTGCAGACCGCACCACCCTCTGGAGAACCCTGCGATTGTGGGCGGTGCAGTTGCTGTACCAGGTGGTGATGCAGCCCGACAGGATGCTCTCAATTGTGCATCTGTAAAAGTTTGACGGTTTTAGGTCACAAGCCAAATTTCTTAAGCCTCACCAGGTTGAAAAGGTGGTGTTGCACCTTCTTCACCACACTGTCTGTGTGGGTGGACCATTTCAGTTTGTCAGTGATATGTACGCCGAGGAACTTAACTTTCCACCTTCTCCACTGCTGTCCCGTCGATGTGGATGGGGGGATGCTCCCTCTGCTGTTTCCTGAAGTCCACAATCATTTTCTTTTTTTTTTGTTGACATTGAGTGAGAGTTTATTTTCCTGGCACCACACTCCCAGAGCCCTCACCTCCTCCCTGTAGGCTGTCTTGTCGTCGTTGGTAATCATGCCTACTACTGTGTCGTCTGCAAACTTGATGATTGAGTTGGAGGCATGCTTGGCCGCGCAGTCGTGGGTGAACAGGGACTTCAGGAGGGGGCTGAGTACGCACCCTTGTGGGGCCCCAGTGTTGAGGATCAGCGAAGTGGAGGTGTTGTTTCCTACCTTCAGCACATGGTGGCGGCCCGTCAGGAAGTCCAGGACCCAATTGCACAGGGCGGGGTTCAGACCTAGGGCCTCAAGCTTAATGATGAGCTTGGAGGGTACTATGGTGTTGAATGTTGAGCTATAGTCAATGAAATTCATTCTTACATAGGTATTCCTCTTGTCCAGATGGGATAGGGCAGTGTGATAGCGATTGCATCATCTGTTGACCTATTGGGGCGGTATGCAAATTGGAGTGGGTCTAGGGTGTCGGGTAGGGTGGAGGTGATATGATCCTTGACAACTCTCTCAAAGCACTTCATGATGACAGAGGTGAGTGCTACGGGGCGATAGTAATTTTGTTCAGTTACCTTTGCATTCTTGGGTACAGGAACAATGGTGCCTATCTTGAAGCATGTGGGGACAGCAGACTGGGATAGGGAGAGATTGAATATGTCCGTAAACACACCAGCCAGCCGTCTGGGCTGGCAGCCTTGCGAGGGTTAACATGTTTAAATGTCTTACTCATGTCGGCAATGAAGGAGAGCCCACAGTCCTTGGTAGCGGGTCACGTCGGTGGCACTGTGTTATCCTCAAAGCGGGCAAAGAAGGTGTTTAGCTTGTCCGGAAGCAAGGCGTCGGTGTCTGCGACGTGGCTGGTTTTCCTTTTGTAGTCTGATTTTCTGTAGACCCTGCCACATATGTCTCGTGTCTGAGCCGTTGAATTGCGTCTCCACTTTGTCTCTATACTGACGTTTTGTCTGTTTGATTGCCATGCGGAGAGAATGACTGCTCTGTTTGTATTCTGCCATATTCCCAGACACCTTGTTATGTTTAAATGTGGTGGTTTGCGCTTTCAGTTTTGCACGAATGCTGCCATCTATCCACTGTTTCTGGTTAGGGTAGGTTTTAATAGTCACAGTGGTACATCATCTCCAGAACACTTCCTGATAAAGGCAGTTACCGTTTCAGTATATTCGTCAATATTATTCCCGGAAACTACCCGAAACATATCCCAGTCTGCGTGATCAAAACAATCTTGAAGCATTGAATAGTCCTTAGCACGGGTACTTCCTGTTTGAGTTTCTGCCTACAGGAAGGGAGGAGCAAAATGGAGTCGTGGTCAAATTTGCTGAAAGGAGGGCGGGGGAGGGCCTTGTATCCCGGATGTTGGAGTAACAGTGGTCTAGTGTTTCAGCAGCGCAAGTACTACAGTCGATATGCTGATAGAATTTCGGCATAATTTTCTTCGAATTTGCTTAAGTCTTTCTAATTGTTCTTAAAATGTACTAGTTTGTTAATTATAATATTGTATTTATTATTAAAAACATTATTACAAAATATATAAGTTATTATTTATGTACAGGGTATTCATTGCAGGGCAGTTAACCGAATATTTATTTTAGTATAATATGCTCGCATCCACACAATATTAGTATATTTTGATGCTTCTACTGTTGCATTACTGTATGTGTTAAATGATAATACAATACATGAATAATAATAATAATAATAAATGGGATTTAAAAAGGGTGTAAGAACAAAGAGAGCGTAAGAACAAAAACATGATAGGTTGTGCCCTCCACTTTGAGTTTCCCTAGACAACATTGATGTAGCAGGCCGCGTGTCTCAGTACCTGGCTGGGGCCAGCGTCTCACACCAGTGTCCCATCTCTGAGGCCATGCTCACCTACAAACAGAAAAGGTAAGGTGTGAGTGCAGAATGAATGGGTGCTATTTAAGGGTGAGTGTGTGCGCATGCACGCTGGTGCATGTGTTTATGAAATGTCTGGTAAAATGTAGATATTATGTATGTAGATATTTTTGTATGCTATTATTCTATTATGCTAATAAACTATATTTGGATTATCTATTGTGTAGCAAGTGCTCCCTCTACACTTCAGATTTTTCTATTTAGTGGCTACATTCTCATTAATTTATCTTTGGAAAAAGCAACATTAGTATTGCTTGTTTCAACCATATTCGATCACATTCATCGACCCCATTCGCTTATTTAAATTAGCACCAACAGAATAACAACATGTCAACTCTACTTTGACAGAACATATTTTGCGACAGTTGACTCATAACTCATGAAGAAAGAACAACGACGACTCGTACCATTTTACCACACTGAGTTATTCTACCTTTTTCTTTCATTTGCATTCAAGGAAGAGAAGCTTGTATTTTGATTTTTACATCAGGTACCTGGCCGCAGCCTTTCGTTTGACCCCGCCCCCCTGCTGTGTTGCATTTTGTCCACCAATATAACCTGTGACCCCTTGTTGTCTAACCCACCCACACATAACTCGCTGTTCGTCGTAACTTCATATCTGGTCTGCATCGACTACCCCCATATTGATTTGAGTTTTTGCATGTCTTACTGTCTTAACCACTTGTTTGTTTGTCTGGCTTGGTTGGCTTTTGGTTTGGATTTGGTTTGGATATGTGGATTTTGGATAATATACAACCGCATTAAAGGTACAGTCAGCAATATGACATCATCATACACTGCGGGGTGATTTCCTGCTTACAGAAGTCAACAGCAAAAGTCGAATCTGCCAAGGCTGCCATTATTGGGTCTTTCCAATGTCGGTATGCCTCAAAGGAATGCCGAACGTGCAAATTGGAAAGACCCAATACTGGCCATCATGGTGGATTGAAACCCTGTTACCGTTGAAATATGTAATCAGGAAGTCTCCCCGCTCTGTTTGATGATGTCACATTGCTGACTCTACCTTTTAAGGTCTCCCACATACATTGCTCTTTGAAGTTGGGAACGGTAGGGCAAACTGTTGACTCAATGAGATCTCAGAGAAAAAGGTTGACATTGATGTGTTCTTTCCTATTAAGATGACGGGGAGGAGGATGAGTGTAAAGAAGGAGAGATGACAGTGGAGATCTAATTAGGTGGTTTGAAGGAAGGGAGGGAGGGAGGGAGGGAGGGAGAGACGGAGAAGGAGTGGATAGTGCAGAGGTAGAGAACACCAGCCACGTGACACACTATCACACACACACACGACACACACACCAGCATGTGTGACTGTTGTTTTCAAATCTCTGCTCAGATGTCACTGTTGACCCACCTCAGAAACAATTTTGGCCTTGTAAGTGTGTAATGACACACGCACACTTTATATCCACCAGGGAGGATGAGCACTCAAACATTTAAAGGTCACCTTAACAATTACCAGGCGTATAAAAGGCACAGTGCATGGTATTATAGGAACAAAGGGGTGCTGAAAGGTGACTTTTGATTGGCTAATCCCAGTCTCTCCCGGTCTCCCCTTGGTGACAGAGACAGAGTCCACTGAGCATTGTCACAAAATGACGAGAGACGATCGAGTCCAAACTCTGCAGAGAGGAGTAATGCTTTCATTTATCATGTGTTTTCAGATCAGTGCCATTGAAGAACAGGAGACCAGGAGAGGAAGCCGCGTTAGAATATTGAGACACACTTGAAGATTATCCTAGATCAGGGCTCTACAACACAATGTTCCTGGACTGTTTTTGCTCCAACCCCAATTATAACTAAACTGATTAATCAACCGGCTAATTATTAGAATCAGGTGCCCCAGATTAGAGTGAAAACCTACAGGATCGTAGCTCTCCAGGAACAGGATTGGAGAGCCCTGTCCTAGATAATATTCTGGTCAGATAGACAGGGGAGACTGTACTGTACACCAAGGGCCCGACTGAGTTTGCTTAATGTGCAAAGGTTGTACCTACTTGTCTTCTTTCTCTTTGAAAAGCAAGGGTGCAAAGTCTCAGATGTCTATACTCAATATTTTTGTCAATGCTTTTTCCATCTTTAAAAACTCTAGAAAACCCTCAATGCTACTCTCGGGTGTGTTTCACGAGGGAGATGAACTTACATTTACATTTAAGTCATTTAGCAGACGCTCTTATCCAGAGCGACTTACAAATTGGTGCATTCACCTTATGATATCCAGTGGAACAACCACTTTACAATAGTGCATCTAAATCTTTTGGGGGGGGGTTAGAAGGATTACTTTATCCTATCCTAGGTATTCCTTAAAGAGGTGGGGTTTCAGGTGTCTCCGGAAGGTGATGATTGACTCCGCTGTCCTGGCGTCGTGAGGGAGCTTGTTCCACCATTGGGGTGCCAGAGCAGCGAACAGTTTTGACTGGGCTGAGCGGGAACTGTGCTTCCTCAGAGGTAGGGGGGCCAGCAGGCCAGAGGTGGATGAACGCAGTGCCCTTGTTTGGGTGTAGGGCCTGATCAGAGCCTGAAGGTATGGAGGTGCCGTTCCCTTCACAGCTCCGTAGGCAATCACCATGGTCTTGTAGCGGATGCGAGCTTCAACTGGAAGCCAGTGGAGAGAGCGGAGGAGCGGGGTGACGTGAGAGAACTTGGGAAGGTTGAACACCAGACGGGCTGCGGCGTTCTGGATGAGTTGTAGGGGTTTAATGGCACAGGCAGGGAGCCCAGCCAACAGCGAGTTGCAGTAATCTAGACGGGAGATGACAAGTGCCTGGATTAGGACCTGCGCCGCTTCCTGTGTGAGGCAGGGTCGTACTCTGCGAATGTTGTAGAGCATGAACCTACAGGATCGGGTCACCGCCTTGATGTTAGTGGAGAACGACAGGGTGTTGTCCAGGATCACGCCAAGGTTCTTAGCACTCTGGGAGGAGGACACAAGGGAGTTGTCAACCGTGATGGCGAGATCATGGAACGGGCAGTCCTTCCCCGGGAGGAAGAGCAGCTCCGTCTTGCCGAGGTTCAGCTTGAGGTGGTGATCCGTCATCCACACTGATATGTCTGACAGACATGCAGACATGCGATTCGCCGCCTGGTTATCAGAAGGGGGAAAGGAGAAGATTAATTGTGTGTCGTCTGCATAGCAATGATAGGAGAGACCGTGTGAGGATATGACAGCGCCAAGTGACTTGGTGTATAGCGAGAATAGGAGAGGGCCTAGAACAGAGCCCTGGGGGACACCAGTGGTGAGAGCGCATGGTGCGGAGACAGATTCTCGCCACGCCACCTGGTAGGAGCGACCTGTCAGGTAGGACGCAATCCAAGCGTGGGCCGCGCCGGAGATGCCCAACTTGGAGAGGAGGATCTGATGGTTCACAGTATCAAAGGCAGCAGATAGGTCTAGAAGGATGAGAGCAGAGGAGAGAGAGTTAGCTTTAGCAGTGCGGAGAGCCTCCGTGACACAGAGAAGAGCAGTCTCAGTTGAATGCCCAGTCTTGAAACCTGACTGATTAGGATCAAGAAGGTCATTCTGAGAGAGATAGCAGGAGAGCTGGCCAAGGACGGCACGTTCAAGAGTTTTGGAGAGAAAAGAAAGAAGGGATACTGGTCTGTAGTTGTTGACATTGGAGGGATCGAGTGTAGGTTTTTTCAGAAGGGGTGCAACTCTCGCTCTCTTGAAGACGGAAGGGACGTAGCCAGCGGTCAAGGATGAGTTGATGAGCGAGGTGAGGTAGGGGAGAAGGTCTCCGGAAATGGTCTGGAGAAGAGAGGAGGGGATAGGGTCAAGTGGGCAGGTTGTTGGGCGGCCGGCCGTCACAAGACGCGAGATTTCATCTGGAGAGAGAGGGGAGAAAGAGGTCAAAGCACAGGGTAGGGCAGTGTGAGCAGGACCAGCGGTGTCGTTTGACTTAGCAAACGAGGATCGGATATCGTCAACCTTCTTTTCAAAATGGTTGACGAAGTTATCCGCAGAGAGGGAGGAGGAGGGGGGAGGGGGAGGAGGATTCAGGAGGGAGGAGAAGGTAGCAAAGAGCTTCCTAGGGTTAGAGGCAGATGCTTGGAATTTAGAGTGGTAGAAAGTGGCTTTAGCAGCAGAGACAAAAGAGGAGAATGTAGAGAGGAGGGAGTGAAAGGATGCCAGGTCCGCAGGGAGGCGAGTTTTCCTCCATTTCCGCTCGGCTGCCCGGAGCAGGAGGGGAGGACCGAGCCGGCCTGGAGGATAGGGGACAGAGAAAATCAAAGGATGCAGAAAGGGAGGAGAGGAGGGTTGAGGAGGCAGAATCAGGAGATAGGTTGGAGAAGGTTTGAGCAGAGGGAAGAGATGATAGGATGGAAGAGGAGAGAGTAGCGGGAGAGAGAGAGCGAAGGTTGGGACGGCGCGATACCATCCGAGTAGGGGCAGAGTGAGAAGTGTTGTTTTTGTCATGTCACTTGTCATGCTCTGTTTGTCCTACCTCTTTGCTGTCCTAACATGCTTTTCTCACAGCTCTATTCATCATGCACTCCAAAAATTCACCCCCTCTGGCCTCATTTTGCAGGTTATTTTGGTTTGGCACCAGCCGTATCCAGCTTTTTGAGCTAATTTGGGGGGGGATTTGTGAGAAATGGGCAATGATAACTTTGGTAAGATGACGGCAGCACTACCAACTTCACACAGAAGTAGTTGACTGGGACCGAACATATGAAATATGCTAACTATACTTAAACCCTCTGTCTATAAAGGCCCCTATACAAATACAGGGGTGCATTCTAACTTCTACTTAAGTAAACTTTTTGCTTAGTCTCCCATTGACATCAATGAATAACTAAGTGAAAATGTACCTAAATGGAGGTTAGGATTTGCCCCACAATGTATACCGGGTGTGCACAGCTCTGGTCCTTGAGTGCCATAGCTCTGTTGATTTTCGTCTGTAGATTATTTATTTTTTTCAGCCAATCAGTATTCTTAAGTACTGAGAAACCAAAACCAGCGGGATTGCAGAACTCGCCCTGTATATTGGGTTCACATTCAATGTCACCAACAATGTTAACCCCCCCCCCCCCCCACTCACTCCTCCACTGCTCACGTCACAGCAGGCTTACAACGCACCCGTTTAGGGGTCGGTTGTAAGGAGCGTTCCCTGGCATTCTCATCGCGGCATGACCTTCATTCCCAAAATGTTCCTGGTTTTCCAGAACCACTTGGGAGCCGCCATGTCTCATCAATTCCGATTGGACATCCCTTAGCCACACACACAAACTCATTCTTCCTTCAGACCCATCACACTACCACATCCAAACAGGGAGTGTGTTGATCCTGGAGCGTTGTGTTAATGCGAAACTAACATTATTATATGTTATCCATTCTCTCCCTCAGCCCTGACGAGGACTCCTGTCAGAAGTTTGTGCCATTTATTGGGGTAAGAATATTCACCTGCAACGAAATAGCTTGAGTGTTATCTTTGAGCGCTCATCTCCAGTTAGACTGGCAATTATCTGTCATTTATTTGAAGCTGTCACGATAATACACAATGAGAACAGATTCTTATTGATAGCTGCTTTATTGAGGAAAGTTTTACTTGCAATGACTGTGATATGTGGTTGTTTTTTACTTACACTCTTACAGTGCATTCGGAAAGTATTCAGCCCCTTTACTTTTACCACATTTGTTATGTTACATTCTAAAATGGATTAAATAAAACATTTTCCTCTTAAATCTACACACAATACTGCAAACTGACAAAGCGAAAACAGGTTTTTAGAAATTGAGCTCCGGTGCATCCTGTTTCCATTTATCATCCTTGAGATGTTTCTACAACTTGATTGGAGTCCACCTGTGGTAAATTCAATTGATTGGACATGATTTGGAAAGGCACACACCTGTCTATATAAGGTCCCACAGTTGACAGTGCATGTCAGAGCAAAAACCAAGCCATGATGTTGAAGGAATTGTCTGTAGAGCTCCGAGAAAGGATTGTGTTTTGGCACAGCTCTGGGAAAGGGTATTCTTGCAGCATCGAAGGTCCCCATGAACACAGTGGCCTCCATTATTCTTAAATGGAAGGAGTTTGGAACCACCAAGACTTTTCCTATAGCTGGCCGCCTGGCCAAACTGAACAATCGGGGGAGAAGGGCCTTGGTCAGGGAGGTGACCAAGAACCCAATGGTCACTCTGACAAAGCTCCAGAGTTCCTCTGTGGAGATGGGAGAACCTTCCAGGAGGCATTTAAGGTAGAGTGGCCAGACAGAGGCCACTCCTCAGTAAAAGGCACACGACAGCCCGCTTGGAGTTTGCCAAAAGGCACCAGACCATGAGAAACAAGATTGAACTATTTTTTGCCTGAATGCCAAGCGTCACGTCTGGAGGAAACCTGGCACCATCCCTACTGTGAAGCACAGTGGTGGCAGCATCATGCTGTGGGGATGTTTTTCAGTGGCAGGGACTGGGAGACTAGTCAAGATCGAGGGAAAAATGAACGGAGCAAAGTACAGAGATATCCTTGATGAAAACCTGCTCCAGAGCGCTCAGGACCTCAGACTGGGGCTAAGTTTCACCTTCCAACAGTACAACGACCCTATGCAAACAGCCAAGACAATGTAGGAGTGGCTCGGGACAAGTATCTGAATGTCCTTGAGTGGCCCAGCCAGAGCCCAGACTTGAACCAGATCGAACATCTCTGGAGAGACCTGAAAATAGCTGTGCAGTGATGCTCACCATCCAACCTGACAGAGCTTGAGAGGATCTGCAGAGAAGAATGGGAGAAACTCCCCAAATACAGGTGTGCCAAGCTTGTAGCATCATACCCAAGAAGTCTCAATGCTGGAATCTCTGCCAAAGGTGCTTCAACAAAGTACTGAGTAAAGGGTCTGAATGCTTATGTAAATGTGATATTTCCGTTTTAATTTGGGGTCACTTAAAAATGTCCTTGTTTTTGAAAGAAAAGCAAATTTTTTTGTCCATTAAAATAACATCAAATTGATCAGAAATACAGTGTAGACATTGTTAATGTTGTAAATGACTATTGTAGCTGGAAACAGCAAAAAAAAACTAGGCCCATTATCAGCAACCATCACACTGTGTTCCAATGGCACGTTGTGTTAGCTAATCCAAGATTATAATTTTATAAGGGTTATTGATCATTACAAAACCCTTTTGCAATTATGTTACCACAGCTGAAAAGTGTGCTAAAAGTTGAGTATCTGGAGCGTCTATCAAGGCACAAGGCGAGACCCAAATGCAGACACAGGAGGCAGATGGTTGGAGTCTTACAATATTTATTAATCCAAAGGGGTAGGCAAGAGAGTGGTCGTGGACAGGAAAAAAGGTCAAAACCAGATCAGAGTCCAGGAGATACAGAGTGGCAGACAGGCTCGTGGTCAAGGCAGGCAGAATGATCAGGCAGGCGGGAACCAAGTCTAGAAACAGGAAAGGGACAAACCCGGGAGGACTAGAAAAAGGAGAATGCAAAAAGCAGGAGAACGGGAAAACCGCTGGTTGACTTGGAAATGACAAACTGGCACAGAGAGACAGGAAACACAGGGATAAATACACTGGGGAAAATAAGCAACACCTGGAGGGGGTGGAGACGATCACAAGGACAGGTGAAACAAATCAGGGTGACTCCGGAATGCTGGCCTTCTAGGCAGAGTTGCAAAGAAAAAGCCATTCAGACTGGCCAATAAAAAGAAAAGATTAAGATGGGCAAAAGAACAGACACTGAACAGAGGAACTCTGCCTAGAAGGCCAGCATCCCGGAGTCGCCTCTTCACTGTTGACGTTGAGTCAGTTTGTCAATTTCTAACCCTGGTCAGCTGTAAGTGCTGTTATTGTGAAGTGGAAACGTCTAGGAGCAACAACGGCTCAGCTGCGAAGTGGTAGGCCATACAAGCTCACAGAACGGAACCACCGAGTGCTGAAGCATGTACCGCGTAAAATCTTCTGTCCCCTGTTGCAACACTCACTACCGAGTTCCAAACCGCCTTTGGTAGCAACGTCAGCACAAGAACTGTTCGTCGGGAGCTTAATGAAATGGGTTTCCATGGCCGAGCAGCTGCACACAAGCCTAAAATCACCATGCACGATGCCAAGCGTCGGCTGGAGTGGTGTAAAGCTTGCCGCTGTTGGACTCTGGTTCAGTGGAAATGTATTCTCTGGAGTGATGAATGACCCTTCACCGTCTAGCAGTCTGACGGACTAAACTGGGCTTGGTGGATGCCAGAAGAGCGATACCATAGTGCCAACTGTAAAGTTTGGTGGAGGAGGAATAACGGTCTGGGGCTGTTTTTCATGGTTCGGGCTAGGCCCCCTAGTTCCAGTATAGGGAAATCTTAACGCTACAGAAGACAATGACATTCTAGACAATTCTGTTCTTCCAACTTTATGGCAACAGTTTGGGGAAAGCCCTTTTCTATTTCTGCATGACAATGCCCCCGTGCACAAAGCGAGGTTCATACAGAAATGGTTTGTCGATCGGTGTGGGAGAACTTGACTGGCCTGCACAGAGCCCTGACCCCGACCCCCAACTCCATCGAACACCTTCGGGATGAATTGGAACGTCGACTGCGAGCCAGGCCTTATCGCCCAACATCAGTGCCCGACCTCACTAATGCACGAGTGAGATGTTCGACAAGCAAGTGTCCACACACTTTTGGTCATGTATTGTACCTTGGTTAAATGTACTGACTGGATAAGAGTGTCTGTTAAATGACCAAAATGTAAATCTCATTCGTGGATTTTGTCCCCCCTCAGCTGGTGAAAGTGGGCATCGTTGAGCACAACCTCTCGACCTCAAGTAAGACATCCTACTCTTTATTTTCCTTTGACCCTATGTTTGCTTTGTATTGTCTGATAATCCATTGTTTCGAATGTGATGGGAGGAAGAAGGGAAGACTGAGAGAGAGAGAAGGGGCCCAGCAGGCAAAATACTGTATGCATGACGTCTTAATCATGTAATATTTTTCTTGTAAAATGGTTTTCTGGTTAAAAGACATCATTTAACTCTTTTACAACCACTGTTGCGCCTTTTTCATGACGAGATCAAGACGTCATATTCATGAGACAGACGTCATATTGGTTGTTAACTGGTTAGATAACCCGAATAAACCAGATAAAGATGCATTTCTCTGGTTGCTTAAAGACGTTAACACAATCTCCTCCTCCCTAATCCCCAGTGGACTCTGATGATGCTGTGATGGGGAGCATCAATATGCTGGCCTCCCCTCCCCCCCAGCCGGGACCACCCTACATGAAGGACCTGACCTGCACCCCGCCCCCCTCCCCCTCCGTCTCAGCCACCCTCGCCGGAGCCGGGTACGTACTGTACCCTAGCTGTCTTGTTAATTAATGTCTCTTTCCTTCCCTCGTAACCATCATTTGATTATTTGATAAGGTTCAACCTTATAACTGTACAATGGCTACAACCCCGACAGAGGCCCATTGGCCACAGTATAAAACAATTTCAGAAGGTACAGACCACACCTTCCACATTAATTAGTTTCTTATTATATTTTGGGTTCTGATGGGGTAGGGCAGTTGAACTATGCTCATGAGGCATTTGTAAACTATATGTTATTAATTTAAAAGGCCAAAGATGGACCAATCTGGAGTGAGTGACAAAGGATAGCCATCCTTCAACACCCCACCCCACTTTCCTTCCACTCCCAGATTAATGGCCTTTCTCCATCCAGATGTTCCTTGGAGACCAGATGTTAGGGGGGAAGGGGGAACGACCACTTGTCTTCTGTGTTCCAGTCTTTTACTGGAGCTCTACTGTACCCTTTCTCTTCTTCCTTTTTATGACTTGACCTGAAAGTTGTACATAATAAACTAAACTGGTTACAACCCCACGCAAGTTCAGATGGTACTATACCTTGCAGTTTGGGCCTTTTTGTTCCCTTTCATGCCTACAAAATGTTCATATGATGTTCTTGTGACGTTTCTCTCCCATATCCCTCCGCCGTGCAGCTCTCCGGTGACGGGCGGGGAGGTGATGGGGCTCCAGGTGGACTACTGGGCATGTCACGGCGTCGACAAGAAGAAGGAGGGCGAGAAGCGAGACGTGGGCATCAAGAATACCCTGAAGAGCAACTTCCGCTCGCTGCAGGTGTCCCGCATCCCCAACGGGGGCGAGCTGACCCCTCCTCCCGGCATGGCCATGACCGTTGTCATGAAGGAGAAGAACAAGAAAGGTGGGTGTTGCTTTACTGAAAGCCAAAGGGTTGAATGCGTTATTACCCGTTATAAGCACTAATGCGACCTTACAACTCATAGCATGTTATGTTTTTCTTTATGAAAATGTGTACCTGATGAAGAAGACGTCTTTTTCTGGTTGTAATCTAGTTATCTGACCAAATACAGCAACAACCAGATTTTGTGTTTGTCGTCATGAAAAATACGTCTTTACCTTTTTACCTTTACATCTGTAAAATAAATATTTTATTTTGTACCGTGTATGGCAAATGATCTCTTTATTTTACTGATGTCATCTCTCTCTTCTTTCTCACACTTTGATGAGCAGTGATATTCCTGAGTAAAAAGCCCAAGGAGAAGGAGGTGGACTCCAAGAGCCAGGTGATCGAGGGCATCAGCAGGCTGATCTGCACTGCCAAACACCAGCACACCATGCTGAGAGGTACAGGCCTGACAATCACACTCTCACACACGTAAGCATACCCACATAGGGCTGTTGCGGTGACCGTCAGTGCTTGACTTGGGCAGGAGCTCACCAGAGCTGAGTACTGGCACATCACATTTTCTACTGCTTGAGCTCCTGTTCCTCGAATAGAACATTTGCTCAAAAGTATTGTGGAGCTCCTGCACCTAAATATAAGCAGTACCTGCACCCAAAATGAGTACTGTCACCTATTTCAGTCCAAATCAAGCACTGCTGACTGTATTACCACTACACCTGCAGTCATGAGTCTAGACCGCAGTCGAATTCCACGTGACCATTGAGTCACGATAATCTCCTCTGGACATGCATTAGTAGTACCCAACTCGCTAAAGACCATCAGGTCCTAATGGCCTGGTACTCAGCGCTCTATTGTCCCTCTAACCACTCTGACGTCAATGCAAATAGAATCGAAAAATCACATCAAACACTTATCAAAACAGTATCATGCTCTTAAAACTCACCTCACTGTGATTGATCAATTTGAAGAAAGAAGTTCAACAATAGGTTGAAACTGAGTGTAAAACATGGTCGCTGTGGATGTTGTTTCAAAGCCTAACATAACGAAATTGACAGCACTTTCTAAGGTGATGATTAATTCAAAACACCCATACGCATATTGGAGCGTTTGCATACGCATAGGCCTATATATGAGTCCAAGCCTGAAAAAAACTGATTCAAATCATGATTGTGCCATTATATAATACATAGCCTACCGCATAGGCCTATTACGTACGGCATAAAAACAAGATAGATTTAAGATGTAGAAACAGTAATTGGTCTACTCTAGCCTATACTCCAAAATTAAACAACTTCTAGTAATCGCCTTTGAATGTGGACTGTATTATTAAGCATACTGGATGGACTGGTTACCTTATTCTACACTCCAAACGTTTCATCCTTGAGTCTGGGAGAGAACATATAGGCCTAGGCGATGCTGTTGATTCATTGGTTGTGTAGGGTGGCTTACATAGTTGGCCTACCAATTATAGTGAATTTTTATTTGAATTTGATTAGCCTGGTAATTTTTTTTTATTTTCACAATTAATAGGCTGACATTTCCTTTAGCTACAGAATCTCACCACCATGCTTTTCCATCTCCTTCTCTCTCTCCTTCATTCCTTTCTCCAGTGTGCAGAGAGGGGCTGTTAACAATTTAAATGAAATATGTTTAGTTGTGAAAACGTTACTATGGTTTCCACCAAAAAGAGGAGGATCCCAGCTGCTACTATATTTATTTCTCAGCTGCTCATATTAAGCACATGCTCCACTATAAAACCGGAATAGCCTACCCGGCATGATTGAAAAACGAACCGTGGAAAGCGGCCTCCATTTACTATTTGAGTGCACTTGATGAGAGAGCAGCGTGTGCAGCCTGAGTCAAGGAACAGAGGGCAAGCTTTTTTTGCGACTTTCTTAAATCATCAATAGCCTATAGTCGCATCATGCAGCCCATATATGTTTTGATTTCTAAGACATTCGAAGGTTTGTATCATCACAACTGAAGTTATCAAATAACTCTAAATCTAGCGTATAGGGCCTGTTTCAAATGATCACTTTTACGCTCAACAAAGCCACTTCATATGTGCACTCGCACCGGAATAGGAAAAACATCCTTCCTATTTTATTCAGCTAAATTCAAATGATATTCTTCTTAATATAAAATCATAATGTAAAATAATGTCACGGGACTTATAAGCATATCTTGTCTGCTAAATGAACCAGAACACATATATTATCTTCTTCTGAAACACATTTTCTTCGTATAATAATGTTTCCTTAAACCTGCCGAAAAGAAATAATGGGTTTATTGTGATGGTGTATATTAAATGGATTTTGATGGTGTCTATTAAATGTAGATGTTCCAAAGGCGCACATCAGCAGCTTGTATGCGTGGAGGCTGAACGTGTTCATGTTAATTAACGGTAAATTACCGCGAGACCAACAGTAATTCGACAATAAACGGCTGACCGCCACCAACACTAACCCTCCCCACACATCCCACTCTGCATCCCTTCAACGTAAGCATGCACCCATATGTTCAGTAATACATGTGTTCTGTTTATACACATACTGTAGAGTATGTGCTGAAGACATGCGGTGTGCATGGTTAATGTGAATTCCCTGAATAGCCTCAATTCAATCTTTGAGTCTTTAAGATGTGCAATATTGCCACCAAGTGGTTGAAAATGAACACTTTTGCATCTTTCTCCTCTCTCTCTAGTGTCCATTGACGGTGTGGAGTGGAATGACGTCAAGTTTTTCCAGCTGGCCGCCCAGTGGCCCACTCACGTCAAGCACTTCCCTGTTGGCATCTTCGGCTACACCAAGCCTGCCATGTGACATATCACTGCCACCTAAACCCAATTATGGGTAGCTGCAGCCCAATATGGTGACCGGAGTATGGACAAGTGGGTGTGTCGAAAGGAGTGGGTGTATGGAAAGATAATCAGCTAATTGGGCAGATTTGTTGCCACTCAAGACCGTTTTGCATGGCTGATACGAGTCAATAAGCCACCGACCAGGTGCCTGCTGACCGGAGGTGCTTCCCACTGGGCAGCTGTGTCGAGTTGTCGTCAGCGGTAGCTAACATGGCAATTTTTTTTTCTCTCCTATGATTTTGTTTCCAATAGGATAGAAGCCTACACAAGAAATGAACTAATATTGATAACCATTGAGATTTCACATTGATACATACATACAGTCTACTCAATGGGCAGGACATGAAGGGCAACAACACCTGGACACAGTGTCCTTGCTCCCGCTTGCCAAGCACCACTGTCCCGGCGTGAGAAGTAGCTATTTAGTAGGCAATATCAGGGTGACAGTCACAGTGAGCATACGCATACAAGCAATAGTACACCCATCATCAGTACTTTGAATAAAAAATGGTCAGTTTTACAATTAAAACTAACAGCGAAATACGAATCAAACTCAAGTCCAAACTCTCTCAGTACGATAGTTGTGTTGTAAGAACCGGACCAAAAACAAACTTCACGATCAAAACCGTCTAACCCACTGGTTCTCAATCCTGGTCCTGGGGACCCAAAGCTGATTCAAATGATCAACTCATGAGGCTTTGATGATTTCAATCAGGTTTGTAGTGCTAGAGCAAAAATACAAATGTGCACCCCTTTGGTTCCCCAGGACCAGGATTGAGAACCACTGGTCTAACCTATAGCAGAGCGCTTTCGACACACCCACTCCTTCCCACACGCCCACTACTTTCCTTTCGACACACCCACTCGCCCATACTCCGGTCGACATATTGTGCTGAAGCTACCCACTTCTCTCTAAGCCCTGACCCCAGAACAGCCCTTATCATCTCCCATAGAGAGAGACAAGCTGGATTCCATTCTGAAAAATCACTCCCCTCCTTTCTGTTCTTTGATATTTGTATTTACTAGATATTGAGGCTATAAATATGGTAATAGCTCCATCAAGTGAAGATTATAGGTCCTTATATGCTGGTTCCCAATGTTTCAAAATTAAATTATTAGAAATACATTTCGAAGTCTAAGATTGAAATGAATCCAACTCTTTCAGCTCTCCATGGGCTCTCCAAGTTACCGAAGGTAGTGGGGAAAGCTGGGAGTAATCCACCAGATTGGAACCCAGCCAAGGCTGCTCTGACAAAGCAAAAAAACGTAAACAAACCCCCTAGTCCTTTTCCTGTGGAAACTGTCCAATTACAAACCTGTGTACCCAGTATAAAATGGATGTTGTTGTCAACGTCAAATGTTACTGTTTTATACACCAGCAAAAAAAAGGAAAAAAATGTATGCTGCCTTTTAAGTATAATAGTGTATATTGTGGTTAGACACTTATAATGGCCACCTGTAATGGCAGCTTTGTTGGCACTTTGTTTTGTTACTATATTATTATTTCTGTGAAATCCTATATTGGTAAATGTCCTGTATATAATGCAAGAGGATTAAAGGGGTGCGTTGGAGTGTGTTCGCAGTGTGTGCCAGGAGGCAGTGTGTGTTACTGATTTTTAAGGGAAAGGGTGGGATGCTAAGAGAGGAATTGCTGTGAAATTGGCAGAGGAACCCCTCTTGCTATGGAGAATTGTATTTCGTTCTCTTTTTTTTATTGAGAAAAGTGACTTAAGTTTTTGATACACTACTTTCAAGCTAGTATACTTGCCTTTTTGATTTAGAAGCACATTTTACGGAAACAGAATAGGGACAATCAGTAACCAAGAAACTTGGCACTGTATAACGAGAGACGTTCATCAGAGAGTGGGATGTAATGTATCCTTAGACGAGTTCAATGCAGTGACTTCACTTATGAATTTGTGAAGAGGGCCGTAGGTGCATGCAAGAATTTCTGGACACAAACGTGAATAGGAGAGAGAAGAGTGAGAGAGGGGGAGGACAAGGAAAGAAGGAAACAAATGTCTTGTTCCCAGTGCCCTGCTCTAACACACCTGATTAGCCTACTGTCTCTTTAAAGGGCTCAGCAGTGCAGTTTTCAGTAATACCCTTCTCACACTACTACTGAGTTGATCCAAGCTGTACTGCACTGGCCTGGTTAAGCATCCATTATAGTTGCTGGAACTGTGTTCAAAATGACCAGGTGAAAAGAAAATGCAGTTAAACGTAGTACAGTTTGGGTTGGTACAGTAGTGTGAAAAGGGTATAAGAATTCCCCAGTGCGTTGCTCGGTTCTTAAACGATTTACCGGTGACTTTGAAGTGGTGTTCTTTTTTCTAACTTCATCCATTCTGAAAGACAGCAATCCCTTTACGAAACTAGCGTGCCGTATTCAACAATGAACAAATTGCTGTCAACTGTTCTCTGTTTTTATACTCTCTTTAAAGATAGACCCACTCATAACGTTGAGTGAAGAAGGGCCACAGGCTTCATTGGTTTTTAGGGAATTGCCAGGATTGACTCTGGGTGCATTGTGAGGGACCATTTTAATGGCAGCAATGTTTCTGTATTGTGTGTTGATGTTTTTTCATGAGGTGTGTTTTCTCATAGACCTATGAGGGAAATAGCGTCCTGTGCCTCTTCAGTCGTGGCTATGCAGGACACTGGAAGGAACTTGGAAGTCAAAACATCAGATTCCTCCCTTAGTTATTTCGCCTCTGTCTTTTGACCTTGTATGTTTGTGTTGTCTAATGTGACTTGACACGAAAATGCATTTCATTTGGATGAAAGTGTGTTTTGGAGATTTTAAGTGTTTGTGTGTGCATGCGCTGATAAGGGATACTGTGTAACCCCATTTGTCAATTTCAACCCTTTGAAAACTATGGCTTCACTTGCGATTAGATACTACATCTATAGTATTACATTTTACGTATTTTTTGTTAATCTTCACTGTGGTAGCTGATTTATAAACAGTGTATGTTACAGTATATTTTATCCTTCATGCATTGCTGACCGTCAAGGTGTCTCATGTTTTTGCCTCGGAAAGAGGGAAGGTCTTCGGTCAATCCCACTCATTTGACTGTACAATGTTACTTTTGTATATATAGTGTATATTTGTATGTGGACACCCCTTCAAATTAGTGGATTCGGCTATTTCAGCCACACCCATTGCTGACAGGTGTATAAAGTAAGAGCATAGCCGAGCAATTTCCATAGTCAAACATTGGCAGTAGAATGGCCGTACTGAAGAACTCAGTGACTTTCAACTTGGCACTGTCATAGGATGCCACCTTTCCAACAAGTCATTTTGTCAAATTTCTGCCCTGCTAGAGCTGCCCTGGTCAACTGCATATTCATGCCCATGATTTTGGAATGAGATGCTTGACGATCAGGTATCCACATACTTTTGGTCATGTAGTGTATGTATATACATAACTGATACATAAATATGTTCCACTACTTCATAATACATATTTATATTATAGCACTACTTTTGGGAAGTCGAGCGACACCAAGTAATACCTAGAAAAACTGGACAGTCTAATAACTCCAACATTGAGCTTTTTTGCACAAACATTATTTTAAATGATGTGACGGACAGTATTCTTTCTTTTTTTAAATGAACCACTAAAAGAATACATGGTAAAATCTCTTGTTTTTATGATGTCATGTTTCATATCAGTTTTTGTTTATTGAAGTTTTTTATTAAGTTTTTGTATGGCCATTTTTATTATTCTAACCCTTTTTAAGAAAAGAGTTGAGCTCTTTTGTAAAGAAATTTTGTTTGGAAATTGGATTTTGAAGTGTTGTAAGTGAAAAACAGGCTATTAAAGGAGAGTTGAGAGAATTTGTGCTGTTTTATTACTGTTTAAACTGGGAAAGATACTCATTTTGTCATAATACCATGTACCTATTAACCATACTGAGACCTGTCTTTGCATACAGAACACACACACACAGAATATGAGCTCATATCTGAGGCTGAAGAGTGTTACATGGTCAAATCAAAGTTTATTTGTCACGTGCGCCGAATACAACAGGTGTAGACCTTACAGTGAAATGCTTACTTACAGGCTCTAACCAATAGTGTGAAAAAAAGGTATGTGTGTGTAGGTAAGTAAAGAAATAAAACAACAGTAAAAAGACATTTGAAAATAACAGCAAGGCTACATACAGACACCGGTTAGTCAGGCTGATTGAGGTAGTATGTACATGTAGATATGGTTAAAGTGACTATGCATATATGATGAACAGAGAGTAGCAGTAGCGTAAAAAGAGGGGTTGGCGGGTGGTGATAGCCCGGTTAGACAATGTGCGGGAGCACTGGTTGGTCGGGCCAATTGAGGTAGTATGTACATGAATGTATAATTAAAGTGACTTTGCATATAAGATAAACAGAGAGTAGCAGCAGCGTAAAAGAGGGGTTGGGGGGGCACACAGTGCAAATAGTCCGGGTAACCATTTGGTTACCTGTTCAGGAGTCTTATGGCTTGGGGGTAAAAACTGGTGAGAAGCCTTTTTGTCCTAGACTTGGCACTCCGGTACCGCTTGCCATGCGGTAGTAGAAAGAACAGTCTGTGGCTGGGGGTCTTTGACAATTTTTAGGGCCTTCCTCTGACACTGCCTGGTATAGAGATCCTGGATGTCAGGCAGCTTTGCCCCAGTGATGTACTGGGCCGTACGCACTACCCTCTGAAGTGCCTTGCGGTCGGAGGCCGAGCAATTGCCGTACCAGGCAGTGATGCAACCTGTCAGGATGCTCTCGATGTTGCAGCTGTAGAACCTTTTGAGGATCTCAGGACCCATGCCAAATCTTTTTAGTTTCCTGAGGGGGAATAGGCTTTGTCGTGCCCTCTTCACGACTGTCTTGGTGTGTTTGGAATGGTGTTGTATTTCCCTTACCAACAGCAGATGGCAGTGTCATTGTACACATCTGAATCATGATATGAATCTTTCAATTTAATGTTAATAATGTCAGATATTCCACACACCAGAGTTACATTTCATTTTTAGCTTTCATATTAATTAAATCCAATCCAACTTTGGTTGTCAAATAGGAAGCCTGCACCCTACCTCTCTGCCATCTGTGCTGCTCAGAGGCATGGTCATCTCATAAGCACAATCAACAATAGCTAACTTGGGCAAACGTCCAGCCCCACCATCCGTGTCGGATACATATTCCAAAGAAGGCGAAGGCCGGGATTCAATTTGATCACGCATTGCAGAGCGCTGTCAACAATTTGGCTCTTAAAGGCATCTATATGAACCCAGGTCTGCTGACGGTCTGCTGACGATAGTCCTCTATATATATATATATATATATATATATATATATAGTCTCCAAGATGAACACAAATGGTTTCTAGCAAATCATTTGGTTTTAAATCAAACAAAGTCCCATATCATGCTGGTACACTACAAAGAATAAACTCCACAGCTGGCAATTTTTTTCATTCATGCAACTGATGGAACAATCCTGAAGTGTTGATTTAAAAAAATATATTTGTTTGATTATTATTTTGGAAAGCATATTGATTTCCTAAGAAAAACAATTAACTATAAGCTTGGGTTAAAATACAGATCTAAGAACTGTTTTACTGTATCCATTAGAAAGACATTAACCCACCTGCTGCTTCCTGTCTTGTTTAACCAATGGCTTAATCAAAATTATTCTGTGAGTTGAGGGCAAAAGGACAAGAATTTAAGCTAATGTGTGTTTACTTAACAAACTGCTCGAAGTGAGCTGAATTTGAACAAGCTTGTTGAGTTTGCTAAAAACCACTCAAAACCACATTCGTCATTATCATATTTGACAGCATGTATTGCAAGTAAATTTTCAGAATTGTTTATTTCATTACCTGTGTTTTTGCATATACACTACCGTTCAAAAGTTTGGGGTCACTTAGAAATGTCCTTGTTTTTGAAAGAAAAGTACATTGTTTGACCATTACAATAACATCAAATTGATCAAAAATACAGTGTAGACATTGTTAATGTTGTAAATGACTATTGTAGCTGGAAACGGCTGATTTTTAATGGAATATCTACATAGGCGTACAGAGGCCAATTATCAGCAACCATCACTCCTGTGTTCCAATGACATGTTGTGTTAGCTAATCAAAGTTTATCATTTTAAAAGGCTAATTGATCATTAGAAAACCCTTTTGAAATTATGTTAGCACAGCTGAAAACTGTTGTTCTGATTAAAGAAGCAATAAAACTGGCCTTCTTTAGACTAGTTGAGTATCTGGAGCATCAGCATTTGTAGATTTGATTACAGGCTCAAAATGGCCAGAAACAAATAACTTTCTTCTGAAACTTGTCAGTCTATTCTTGTTTGGAGAAATGAAGGTTGTTCCATGTGAGAAATTGCCAAGAAACTGGAGATCTCGTACAACGCTGTGTACTACTCCCTTCACAGAACAGCGCAAACTGTCTCTAACCAGAATAGAAAGAGGAGTGGGAGGCCCCGGTGCACAACTGAGCAATGATTTACTAGAAACTACTGATCTCTTCTTGAGGACCTCTGCTTGGTCCTTTTATTATTAGCTAGTCATGGCTAATGTTAGCTAAATATTTTAGTGGATGTTCAAAGAAAACCGAACCATGGATTACAGTTTCTCCCGTAGACTACTTTCAGGGTGAGGAACCATCGAACATTAAGTTGCGAAATACTGAACTTTTTTTTTTTTTTTACCATATTTTTTGGTTAGGCCTATTTATTTTTTTACAACTAGGTTATTAATCAAATCAACATATTTTATGTATTTGCTATGTAGACCTGTGGAAGGCAAGTGTACATTCAAATGTATCAAATAAATGGGGGATTTATTTATCTATATGACCAATGATGTATCTTTGGAAATGATGCATTTGGATTTGTCATTCATAAGGTCAGTCAGTGTCATACACACACAGCCTCTGTGCAGCCACGCCCTAAAAAAATCCAATACATGACGACGTCATTCAAAACGTTCGCTGTGGATGCTGGGAGATCAATAACCAAGGAAGACATTTTGGATTTTAAACGAGCTCAGTTAGTGGTTGACGAAAATATGCTCAGTTGGCAACACCAGTTATCATTGCGGTCACCATGCTATTTGGTTAGAATGTATCGTCAAATGGGTTTGTTTGTCAGTTGTGCGCAATGAAATGGCGTCGTTCTTGTGAAAAATTCCACGCATTTATCCCAAACCATATCTCCGCGCTTATCTGCGAATTCTGTTGGGATAGGTTTCTTGCTGGCTCAGCTGTGTGTATGTACATCGAGAAGGCTCTTATAGTTCCTGGCTGTCCTACGAGGAATTCACCAATTTAGGTATGTAACCACATGCATATAGCATCATGTGTTTTTGTCTTGACTCACAGAATTCAACACTTTGCATAAGAAAGAACACGGGCAGTGTGATTGTTCTTGCCCTATTGACTACACAGCTACAGACTGAAATTAGCCTATAATAACAGTCCTTGTAAAGGCCTGTTTTATTTATACTGGGAAAAAAATACAAAAGCACCATTTTAGAGTTTACAGTTCATATAAGGAAATAAGTCAATTGAAATCAATTCTTTAGGCCCTCACATGACTGGGCAGGGGTGCATCCCATTGATTGATGCACTAATGCCCCTGCTATCTTCATGCTATTGTCTAGATACACACGGCGAGTCGTGGTGTAACGTGACCACGCCCCCGAGTAGGATATAGCCGTAGGGTACTCCTTGTTCCTCCCATTTAATTAACTTCAGTTTGGCGGCTTCATTTGTCGTTTCAATGAAGGTTTTCAGCAGCCTCGTCATTATTAACATACTTGGCTTTCACAACATGATTTGCATGATACTTATTCTGCCACTAATTTGTTAACTGACATGCTTAGACTAACTAACATTAAAGCTGTTGCAGTATTCTTAAATCACTGTTTGTTTACCCATAGCTGGGGATACAATCCTACCAAATGGCCCACAGTTGTCTATGGTGATATCTACACCTACTTGTTGGAATCTCTGGTTTTGCATATACCGTGTCCTAGCTAACTAGCCACCATTGTCACCCCCGCCTCTTCTTCTTTGGTGTTTATTGGTGATTGGCATTCAACGTTACCGCCACCTATTGTACTGGAGCGTCCTCGCTTCGCGCCTGTGTACTGGAGTCCTAGCGTAAAAATGTACCAATAGAAGTATGAAGGGGGCCGCAATTTCACCCTTCTCATGGGACCAGGAGTTTTATTTTGGGAGCACTGTGTGACTATGAAAAATCTCCCAGATAATTATTGTACTGATAACGTTTTGCTGTACCGTTGTTTCCAAGTGCCCTAGAGAAACAAGGGAGTGCAGATTCGTTAGTCATGGTTTCACCATTACTGCAGCGAAAACGGCTTGCTTGTAGCCCGACTAGGTCTTACAGTATATCAACGGGACCGCGTTTTACATTAATAAACCATGTCGTGGGCTGTTCTAAAACTACTCGCTCGTCAACGTCGATAACCATTTGTTTACACTTCAGTCATGTTACCTCATTGGCTAATAACCTGGCAACTTTACCAGTATATCTTCACATTTTGGGGGCACAGAAAGGATAAGGGATAGCTTCTTCAGGAGATCAATGATCATCGCAATGAATGAATGACAGATCTCTTGCATGTCCTCATACAAATCTGCCGTTTTTTTTCAATGTAATGCATCTCAATAGGAAAGTAGTGCTTTTATACAATGTAGAAACCTAATATTCCACATGTCTTTAATTTCAATGACAGGTATTCTTATCAAGCGTTTTACAGATTTTCATATTAGTTTGTAGGGCACAACATGTACTTCAAAAGTAACTAGAATTTAGGTTGGGAGCACCAGTGCTACAAATGTTCATTTAGAGCCCTGCCCCCCTGCCGGTTTTTCCTAATAACAGGCATCAAACGATTTGAGCAGAGATGCTTGTCCAGTCCACTTTGCCTTTTATTTACTGGAGTGGAGAAGTTAAATCAAGGCCAGTGAAGAAATAGTGACCTTTGGACTGCAGACAGCTCATAACAGCAGTCAAATATGTCACTGGATCTGAAAGAGTGAGATAAAAGGAAGAAATTGGTCCCCTAGTTACAGTTTTACCAGACAGGTGCTCAAATGCACACACCCAGAAGATATACAGTACTATATGAAGTCTTTTGTTCCTCTGCAAATATTTTCATAGTAGTTTGCAGTGAAGATTCCTCTCAGCGTGCTCTGTTAAATAAAGGTGTGCTCTGGTGGTGAAACCTTGAAGCAGACTGACACAAACAGTAATAGGCCTATAATTGACCCCCGTGATGCTGTAAAATGTGCACTCTTGGACTATGGCTGACTTTTGAAATCATGTTGGGCCCTTGCCCCCTTCGTCAGACAAATGTACATACAAAGAGGCCTACGAAACATACAATATCTGAAACATTAATAGCTACTACACTTTGAGGAGAACATCTCCATTGACAATTAATCCTTCCATTTCCTATGTATTCCTATCATTACCCATTTCTCATAACAATTTTACCACTGCAGGGAATTGAAGCATGAATAAGGTTGTGTTTTTATCTCCAGTTGAATGGTTCGCAACACTCAGGGGAAATACTTTTAATTGTCTCTTGTCAACGTAAATACTTCAGACCACAAGGTGGCAGGAGTTTGTTTGTGTAACCGATGTGAAATGGCTAGTTAGTTAGCGGTGGTGCGCGCTAATAGCGTTTCAATCAGTGCCGTCACTCGCTCTGAGACTTGAAGTAGGGTTTCCCCTTGCGTTGCAAAGGCCGCGTATTTTGTGGCGCGATGGGTAACGATGCTTTGTGGGTGTCAGTTGTTGATGTGTGCAAGGGTCCCTGGTTTCGAGCCCAGGTTGGGGCGGAACCTACACTGTTACATTTGGTTTGTGCCTGCTGTAGATTGCTAATGTTAGCTAGCTAACTAGCAAGCTGCGCTAATGTTAGCTAGCTAGTAATGGTAGTAAGCCCTTCTTGATACTAGCCAGATGGCCATAACTAGCGTAGCTAGCAACATTTTATAATTAAATCACAATGGATTATTTTTGAATGAAGCAGCTGACTGTAAGCCTCCGAGATTCAGTGGATAAGCTAGCTATGCTGTGCTACTGGCAAATGGTGATACTAACCATTAAGCTAACATTAGCTAGCAAGTGCACTGGCAGTACGGGATAATGGATAGTGAATTTTATTATTTCCTCATCTTGCTAGATAGCTCGCTTAGTGAATAAATTTGTGTTGTGTACATTGTGCTGCCCTTACCACCCCATTAGTTTCATGTGAAGTGTGACTGCCTTTTTCAGTTGGCAAGCTAACATTAGCTAGCTAACGAGCTAGTGCATATCAAACCTAACAAAAAAATCCTTCAAGCACAAAATTCCTGAGCTAGATGTAAAGACTGTTGTTTTTCCTTTTTCTTGTCACTCCTGCCAGCTCCCCCACGTGGAGGTTCATGCTCTCTGATCGGCTCAGTCGGCCACTGCCGAGCATTGCGATTCTACAAACAGAAACGGCAGGTTCGACAGTACCAGGTCTAGCAAGAGAAGCAACGGCCTCCTTCTGTGCTAAGTACCTATTGTTCGTCAGATTTCTCGGTGTCTGACCTATTGGAGCAGGGGTGGGCAAGTCCAGTCCTCAAGGGCCTGATTGGTGTCCCAGTTTTGTCCCAGCCCCAGCTAACACACATGATTCCAATAATCACATTATCATGATCTTCAGTTTAGAATGCAATTTGATTAATCGGCTGTGTTTACTAGGGATGTAGAAAAAGTGTGACACCAATCAGGCCCTCGAGGACTGGAGTTGCCCACCCCTGTATTAGAGGAAGGAGAAAATGAACGAATCGGAGAGAAATGCTGTAAAATCATAAAACCTCTTCCATTTACTGAAATTGCCTATATGTAATCAGAAAAGGTACTAGTCTTGCACAAATAGGGAATCATGTTCTTCAGGACTGAATTTAGGCATGTTGAATCAATACATGTTCAGGGCCATATTGATTTGGAGTTCTTATGCCTATTTCCTCATGTAGCTAGTAGAGGTCGACCGATTATGATTTTTCAACGCTGATACCGATTATTGGGGGTCCAAAAAAGCCGATACCGATTAATCGGCCAATTCTTTATATATATATATGTATGTATGTATGTATGTGTGTGTGTGTGTGTGTGTGTGTGTGTGTGTTGTAATAATAATGACAATTACAACAATACTGAATGAACACTTATTTTAACTTGATATAATACATCAATAAAATCAATTTAGCCTCAAATAAATAATGAAACATGTTCAATTTGGTTTAAATAATGCAAAAACAAAGTGTTGGAGAAGAAAGTAAAAGTGCAATATGTGCCATGTAAAAAAGCTAACGTTTAAGTTCTTTGCTCAGAACATGAGAACATATGAAAGCTGGTGGTTCCTTTTTAACTTGAGTCTTCAATATTCCCAGGTAAGATCTATTAGGTTGTAGTTATTATAGGAATTATAGGACTATTTCTCTCTATGATTTGTATTTCATATACCTTTTGACTATTGGATGTTCTTATAGGCACTTTAGTATTGCCAGTGTAACAGTATAGCTTCCTTCCCTCTCCTCGCTCCTACCTGGGCTTGAACCAGGAACACATCGACAAAAGCCACCCTCGAAGCAGCGTTACCCATGTAGAGCAAGGGGAAACAACTACTCCAAGTCTCGGAGCGAGTGACGTTTGAAACGCTATTAGCGCGCACCCGGCTAACTAGCTAGCCATTTCACATCGGTTACACCAGCCTAATCTTGGGAGTTGACAGGCTTGAAGTCATAAACAGCGCAATGCATTACGAAGGGCTTCTGGCAAAATGCACGAAAGTGCTATTTTGAATGAATGCTTACGAGCGTGCTGCTGCCTACCATCGCTCAGACTGCTCTATCAAATCATAGACTTAATTATAACGTAACACACAAACACGAGCCTTAGGTCATTAATATGGTCGAATCCGGAAACTATCATCTCGAAAACAAAACGTTATTCCTGTTACACTGCACAACCTTCAATGTTATGTCATAATTACGTAAAATTCTGGCAAATTAGTTTGCAACGAGCCAGGCGGCCCAAACTGTTGCATATACCCTGACTGCGTGCAATGAACGCAAAATGGCACAATTTCACCTGGATTTCTTTTAGCTAAATATGCAGGTTTAAAAATATATACTTCTTTGTATTGATTTTAAGAAAGGCATTGATGTTTATGATTAGATACAGTCGTGCAACAATTGTGCTTTTTTCGCATATGCGTTTTTGTTAAATCATCCCCCGTTTGGCGAAGTCGGCTGTCTTTGTTAGGAAGAAATAGTCTTCACAGTTCGCAATGAGCCAGGCGGCC
This sequence comes from Salmo salar, assembly GCF_965601325.2. Taxonomy (NCBI): domain Eukaryota; kingdom Metazoa; phylum Chordata; class Actinopteri; order Salmoniformes; family Salmonidae; genus Salmo; species Salmo salar. Next base: position 51,439,416 of record NC_138292.1, on the reverse strand, counting down.
AAAACTACTGCATATACCCTGACTCTGTTTGCAAGAGAAGTGACACATTTTCCCTAGTTAAAAGAAATTCATGTTAGCAGGCAATATTAACAAAATATGCAGGTTTAAAAATATATACTTGTGTATTGATTTTAAGAAAGGCATTGATGTTCATGGTTGGAGCAACGTGTACCTAAGCGATTATATGCAACGCAGGACAGGCTAGATAAACTAGTAATATCATCAACCATGTGTAGTTAACTAGTGATTATGATTGATTGATTGTTTTTATAAGATAAGTTGCTAGCTAGCATTAAACTTATCTTGGCTTCTTACTGCATTCGCGTAACAGGCAGGTCCTCATGGAGTGCAATGTAAAGCAGGTGGTTAGAGCGTTAACCGTAAGGTTGCAAGATTGAATCCCCAAGCTGACAAGGTAAAAATCTGTCGTTCTGCCCCTGAACAAGGCAGTTAACCCACCGTTCCTAGGCCGTCATTGAAAATAAGAATGTTCTTAACCTCTCTAGGCTAGGCGGGACGAATTCGTCCCACCTACGTAACAGCCACTGCTATCTGGTGGCGCGATTTTCAAAACCTTAAAAATCCTATTACTTCAATTTCTCAAACATATGACTATTTTACAGCCATTTAAAGATAAGACTCTCGTTAATCTAACCACACTGTCCGATTTCAAAAAGGCTTTACAACGAAAGCAAAACATTAGATTATGTCAGCAGAGTACCAAGCCAGAAATAATCAGACACCCATTTTTCAAGCCAGCATATAATGTCACCAAAACCCAGAAGACAGCTAAATGCAGCACTCACCTTTGATGATCTTCATCAGATGACAACCCTAGGACATTATGTTATACAATACATGCATGTTTTGTTCAATCAAGTTCATATTTATATCAAAAACCAGCTTTTTACATTAGCATGTGACGTTCAGAACTAGCATACCCCCCGTAAACTTCCGGGGAATTCGCTAACATTTTACGAAATTACTCACGATAAACGTTCACAAAAAGCATAACAATTATTTTAAGAATTATAGATACAGACCTCCTCTATGCACTCGATATGTCCGATTTTAAAATAGCTTTTTGGTGAAAGCACATTTTGCAATATTCTAAGTACATAGCCCAGGCATCACGGGCTCGCTATTTAGACACCCGGCAAGTTTAGCACTCACCATAATCATATTTACTATTATAAAAATTTCATTACCTTTTGTTGTCTTCGTCAGAATACACACCCAGGACAGCTACTTCAATAACAAATGTTGGTTTGGTCCAAAATAATCCATCGTTATATCCGAATAGCGGCGTTTTGTTCGTGCGTTCCAGACACTATCCGAAATAGTAAAGAAGTGTCACGCGCTTGGCGCAATTCGTGACAATAAAATTCTAAGTATTCCATGACCGTACTTCGAAGCATGTCAACCGCTGTTTAAAATCAATTTTTACGACATTTTTCTCGTAGAAAAGCGATAATATTCCGACAGGGAATCTCCTTTTCGGCAAACAGAGGAAAAAATCCCAAAGGCGGGGGCGGTCGGGGTCACGCACATAAGCTAGTGTCTCTTGATCGGCCACTTGAGAAAGGCGATAATGTGTTTCAGCCTGGGGCTGGAATGACGACATTCTGTTTTTTCCCGGGCTCTGAGCGCCTATGGACGACGTGGGAAGTGTCACGTTAGAGCAGAGATCCTTAGTAAATGATAGAGATGGAAAAGAAGTTCAACAAATGGTCAGACAGGCCACTTCCTGTAAAGGAATCTCTCAGGTTTTGACCTGCCATTTGAGTTCTGTTATACTCACAGACACCATTCAAACAGTTTTAGAAAATGTAGGGTGTTTTCTATCCATATGTAATAAGTATATGCATATTCTAGTTACTGAGTAGGAGTGGTAACCAGATTAAATCGGGTATGTTTTTTATCCAGCCGTGTCAATGCTGCCCCCTAGCCCTAACAGGTTAACTGACTTGCCTAGTTAAATAAAGGTTAAAAAAAAAAATCGCCGTCCAAAAATACTGATTTCCGATTGTTATGAAAAATTGAAATCGGCCCTAATTAATCGGCCATTCCGATTAATCGGTCAACCTCTAGCTAGCTAGCTTGTTAATTGTACTGAGAGAGAAAGGTGTGTGGCAAATTTCAAGCTTTGTTTTCATAAAACGCATCCTATTAATGCCACTATCTGATTACTGCTCTCAAACCAGACAGGTTGGGATTTCTACTGATATTCTAGTAATGGAGACGAGTAACAAGAAGACACAGCCAAGAGACTGAAGAGAGCCAATTATCTCAGATCTCTACTTGTGCTAGTTATTCGCTCCTTCTGCCTCGCTCTGGCGGGTAGGTGCGTTGGGCCAGCAAATGAAAGGTTGCTGGATCGAATCCCCAAGCTGACAAGGTAAAAAGCTGTCGTTCTGCCCCAGAGCAAGGCCCACTGTTCCCCGAGTGCTGATTATTTTTTATTTTTTAAGGCAGCCCCGCGCACCTCTAATTCAGAGGGGTTGGGTTAAATGCAGAAGACATTTCAGTTGACTAGGTACATCTGACTAGGTAGGTATCCCTCTTTCCCTTTCCTTCTGCCTCACTGTGAAAGAGGCAGCGTGGCATTTGAACCAGCATCAATGATTCATTGCTTTGACTCACCATTGTCAGACTGGTTGGAAAATGTCAGCTTGAAGAGCCATTATATCAGATCAGCTACTTTTATAAACCGGCTTTTAAAAACATCTTTAGCCTTGGTGCTTCACATTGAGGAGACGAAGGGGAGAGGGTGGTTAGCGACTCGGCAGTGCTTTTCATTCAATCTCCGTAACATTTGTTTTGTGCTGGAAAACACCGGAAGTACATTGTTTTTGACTTACTGGGTTTGATAGGATTGGTGCTTAGATGGAGAACTAACTTTAAATATGTGTGTGTAAATTGGACTTGTGTTGATTTCAAAAAGAGTTCTGAGAAATTTGAAGTTATATGCGTTGATCTGAAGTCCATGCATGTGTCTGTTATAGTCTAAAGGCCTTCAATGTATCTAAGCAAGAAGAGTTCTGTGAGCATCAATGCATTATTTAAATGTTATATTGTGTACAAATAGGCCTACCTATGTTCACATGTAGTAAATCTGGCACAGTTGGGCGGAAACGTTATGGGAAAGTGTAGTCTTACGAATGAACACAGGAAGAACCCCTGAGAGGAACCAGACACGAAATGCTGAGCCTATGAAATCTAGTCCAGAGCAAGACTTAATGGCATGCATGTGTGACCTAGGCCTGTAAGCATGTGGTAATTTTAGCGAACACCACTGTTAGGTAGCTTATGTTATAGAATGTGCTCTTTGCACAGTCTTACATATCCTGATCCTTGCAGTCAACTTGTGAGAGGCTATGTTATTGATTGTTGCATGAGTTAATGGATAGATTAGAAGGCTGCAGATGCATTTGTTCAAGACTCATGTAAGGCTGTCAATCTTAGTTACTTTCTGTAAAATGTCTACTTGCAAATGTCAATACTGTACATCGTTAGTAGAAGAAGTGAAGAGCACAAAGTCAGGTTCTTCAAAAGATGGTTGCTTAGCTGATCCACCATCAGTATAAACAGCATCTTCCGGTTTCGCTATACTCATGTTTATGGAAGATCAAAATGTAAACAATAGGTTACAACAATATTTCACCACTTTGCAAAGAAGGCTTTTGTGATATTATGATAAGATGAGTGTATACCAAGCTATTTTGAAGTTGTATTCTTTTTTTTATTAACATCCCCAGTAGGTTTCCAGCTGTCCCTACATCTCATCTCCCCAACCAAAGCCACCTGTGCCTCCTTCCCACGTGTCCCTAAATCAGAAACATCAGTCCTGCCAATCCCTCCTATCCACTAGTAACCGGCAGAGACCAGAGGCAGGAGAAGATAAAGCACTCCCATAGCCATCAACACCTAAAATATAGCTCACCATTGGGCCCTGTATTTCCATCTGGACGTGATGGGATTGGAGAGGAATGGCTTTATGCTACCAAAGAGACAGGGTGGCATGAGACAGGGTGTGGAGATGGAGGCAGCGTCTGCATTACCCACATTGTTCTCAGGAAATGTTTGTCGCTCGTGGTGGTCTATTATGCAGATGAAGCGAGAAGGAGGGCAATTTTATATTTCAGCTTCCTTCTCCTTTAAATGGTAGTGTGCCCTGCCCGTCGTCATATTTGCTAGAAGCTGGGATTGGGGTTAATACCATGTCAATTCAGGAACTTAATTCAAATTCATTAATTGTAAACTCCACAGTAAAGAATTATGAGCAATTGTTAATTCATCTGTTGAATTTCAATTAATTTTCCTAAATTGACTGAAAGGGAATACAATGCAGGCTAGTACAACCCTGGCTAGTGTTTTCTGTTGAGGGAACCCAATATCCCTTATTCATGTGAGCCAACATCATGATGATTTTTCTGCTTTGTGCCTTTTTGTGCTTCTTCTGAGTGTGCTCCTTGGGACGTTGTGTAAATAATTAAGAGCGCTCATTTCAAGCTTCCTTTTTTGCCCACAGCTAACTAACATACTGTGATGAGTAATTTTTTTCTAATTATTAATTTACTAGCCTACATCTTAACCAACTGTAGCTTAACCTGTTAGGGACAGACTTTCCGCTAGCGGAACGCCTCACCAATATCCAATGGTATAGAGTGGCGCGAATTACAAATACCTCAAATGCCAAAACTTCAATTTCTCAAACATATGACTATTTTACACCATTTTAAAGACGAGACTCTCCTTTATCTAACCACATTGTCCGATTTCAAAAAGGCTTTACAACGAAAGCAAAACATTAGATTATGTCAGGAGAGTACCCTCCCAAAAATAATCACACAGCCATTTTCAAAGCAAGCATATATGTCACAAAAACCAAAACCACAGCTAAATGCAGCACTAACCTTTGATGATCTTCATCAGATGACACTCCTAGGACATTATGTTATACAATACATGCATGTTTTGTTCAATCAAGTTCATATTTATATCAAAAAACAGCTTTTTACATTAGCATGTGATCTTCAGAACTAGCATACTAGCAAACTTCCGGTGAATTTACTAAATTACTCATGATTAATGTTCACAAAATACATAATTATTTTAAGAATTATAGATACAGAACTCCTTTATGCAATCGCGGTGTCAGATTTTAAAATAGCTTTTCGGTGAAAGCACATTTTGCAATATTCTGAGTAGATATCACGGCTAGCTAATTTGACACCCACCAAGTTTGGCCAAACTCAGATTTACTATAAGAAAAATTGGATTACCTTTGCTGTTCTTTGTCAGAATGCACTCCCAGGACTTCTACTTCAACAACAAATGTTGTTTTGGTTCGAAATAATCCATAGTTAAAGTCACTATCCGAAGGGTGACGCGCCGGTGCATTTCGTGACAAAAAAATTCAAAATATTCCATTACCGTACTTCGAAGCATGTCAAACGCTGTTTAAAATATTTTTTTATGCTATTTTTCTCGGAAAATAAAAATAATATTCCAAGCGGGCGACGTTGTGTTCATTCAAACACTGAAAGAAAAAAATGGAGTCGTCTCGTGCACGCGCGCCTCAGTGTCATTGTTCTCAGAAGGACCACTCACAAAAACCCCTGCTGTTTTTCGCCCAGAGACTGGAGAGCTCTCTTTCCACTTTCTGGCGCCTTCCTAGATCCAATGGAAGCCTTAGAAAATGTCACGTTACAGCAGAGATGCTGTATTTTTGATAGAGATGCCCTAGAAGGAGAACAAATTGTCAGACAGGGCACTTCCTGTATAGAATCTTCTCAGGTTTTGGCCTGCCATATGAGTTCTGTTATACTCGCAGACACCATTCAAACAGTTTTAGAAACTTTAGTGTTTTCTATCCAAATCTACTAATTATATGCATATTCTAGTTTCTGGGCAGGAGTAGTAACCAGATTAAATCGGGTAAGTTTTTTTATCCGGCCGTGAAAATACTGCCCCCTATTCCAAACAGGTTAACAGTACTTGTCCCTGTGAAGACGATCACTGCTGTATGCTAGGCTCACATGTGTGGCATTATTGCTGTACTATACTACTTCGCTTTACCATGAAAGTAAATCTATAGTGTTTTTGATACCAGATCACATTACTTTTTGAACATATGGACTAACTGAGTTATGGTTTTGAAAAAATTGTCAAAGAATCATGTATTTTTCTTGGAACATGGCGTCCTCCAAAGGGAATCTCCCCCCCCCCCCCCCCCCCCCCCACCCGGGCAATAACGCTGTTGACTGTGCCTCAAGGTTAATCTGACTTGAAATTCCCTACAGATGTCCTTTGAGAAGTCTAATTGTGGCTTCGTAGCCGCTTTCATGAAATATGCTCCTGTAAAAGCGCCATTACTGTTTGAAATTAGACCTCTGTAATCCTTCACGCCTAGAATCAACATTGGTGACTGCCTATGTGCTACCATTTGCACTAGTTGTTTACCCTGTGTTCAGTGTAGTCTACAGCACATCTAGAGTCTAGATATCCTTTTAGTTTGTTTCCAGATTACATTTAGCCGAATCCCATAAAAGCAATTCTGTATTCTTCTGAATCTATAGGTTTTGGCTGTATAGTCAACCTATTTTTAGGAGGCTTGCTGAAAAGAATGGATTGGGGCTCGATGCTATGTGTGTTTTCAATATGAAAGGAATGTCATACAAGCTAGTAGCGTACTGTACTACTCTTGTCAAGCTGCGTGTGTGTGCACACTTGCGTTCGCAAAGCGTGCATCCAGGGGAAGCGATACGTAGGCACAGTTGCAGGACTAGTTCTCATTTTATGATTGGCTCTTGGTGCTCTATTTCTGTCAGTCTGTTTCCATGGCTCTAAACAGACCTTTTTAATGGGATATTTAAATGCCAAAATCACAGAGTTAGAGATTATCTGCCTGTTTTGGAATAGGAATACCAATACGAGTGACTAGAGCGGAATTATTCCACAATGGAAATGCACATTAAGTTGGCTACAACAGTTTACTCATATTTATCTACAAGCGCTTTGGTGATGAACTCAGGGCTAAATACTCAGGGATTAGCCTAATTTTCTGCTGCTATGCCCACGCCAAGCATAATCATGTGACTGTCTTGTGAAGGCAGAGGGAGCCAAGTGTTTTATTCCACTGACTTTGTCGATTTGCAGGGAGTGTAGAGAGTGTGGGCTAGATTGGACTCCTACCCTGTCATTTTTTTATCCCAAGGCTTCCATTTTCTCGTACATCTATCCAGTTTAATTAAAAACATGTAGCATGGATTGTAAACAGAGCAACCTCAATGAAGGTTTGCTGGAGCAGTGCTTTTTTTTCTGCTGATAATGACAGTGGAAGTCTCAATGTTGGAATCTCGTGAATAGAAGTCTGCTATTGTTTTGTTCTGATGGGTCCAAAGAAAATACCCGAAAGTGAGGTCATTGCATTAAAAGGAACCACTGCCCCAAGAGTGACCTAACCTCCACCTTCTTTTTCTTCCACTTCTCTCCCTCCACCAGCCTCTAAGTCCTAGGTCCACCAGGCAATGTCAACAATGGTGTACCCCAGGGAGGACCGTCTGGAGAAGCTGTCCCAGGAGGAGATCATCTCCAGCACCAAGCTGGTGATCCAGGGCCTAGAGGCGCTGAAGAGCGAGCACAACTCAATCTTGCACAGCCTGCTGGAGACCATCCGCTGCCTGAAGAAGGACGAGGAGGCCAACCTGGTGCACGAGAAGTCCAGCCTGCTGCGCAAGTCAGTGGAGATGATCGAGCTGGGGCTGGGCGAGGCGCAGGTAAGGGTAAGGGTTGACGGTCCCTGGGTGATATGGAGAGAGTAAGCCATACGGGAGAGACTTGGGGTGGTTATAGCACTGTTAATCAATCCGTTCTTGGGGTGGATCCCCATGAGTTGTCTTAGGTCTCTTTATGTAGTGTTGTGGTGTCTCTTGTCGTGATGTGTGTTTTGTCCTATATTATTATTTAAAGAATGTGTAATCCCAGCCCCTGTCCCCGCGGGAAGCCTTTTGCTTTTTGGTAGGCCATCATTGTAAATAAGAACTTGTTCTTATCTGACTTGCCTAGTTAAATAAAGTAAACATTAACTGGAATTAATGTTGCATGCGTCAGTTTCATGTTTTGAAGTTGACTAGTCTTTCTCTGGCTTATGTAGCCTGCCTGTCTCTGGCCACAGGAATCCACAGCTGCCACAAATTGTTACCTTTATCAATCAATCGTATTTCAATAAATCAAATGTATTTATAAAGATGTCACAAAGTGCTTATACAGAAACCCAGCCAAACACCCCAAAGAACAAGCAATGCAGATGTAGAAGTACGGTGGCTAGAAAAACTCCCTCGAAAGCCAGGAACCTAAGAAGAAACCTAGAGGAACTAGGCTCTGAGGGGTGGCCAGTCCTCTTCTGGCTGTGCCGGGTGGCGATAGTACATGGCCATTAAGGCCAGATCGTTCTTCAAGATGTTGAAATGTTCATAGATGACCAGCAGGGTCAAATAATAATCAGTGGTTGTAGAGGGGAAACAGGTCAGCACCTCAGGAGTAATGTTAGTTGGCTTTTCATAGCCAAGCATTCCGAGGTTGAGAGGGCAGGTTCGGTAGAGTGGGAGAGAGCAAAAGAGAGATCTGGGACAAGGTAGTACAACTTGTGAACAGATCAGGGTTCCATTGCCGCAGGCAGAACAGTAGAAACTGGAGCAGCAGCACGACCAGGTGGACTGGGGACAGGTACAGCCAGGAGTTGTCGGGCCAGGTAGTCCTGAAGCATGGTACTAGGGCTGAATCGCATACAATGATGCATAATTAATTGATCCCTCTGCATGTATGCCCCTTTCTCTGTCAGGTGATGATGGCCCTGTCTGCCCATCTGAACGCTGTGGAGTCGGAGAAGCAGAAGCTGCGTGCCCAGGTACGTCGGCTGTGCCAAGAGAACCAGTGGCTGCGGGACGAGCTGGCGGGCACCCAGCAAAAGCTGCAGAAGAGTGAGCAGAGTGTGGCCCAGCTGGAGGAGGAGAAGAAGCACCTGGAGTTCATGAACCAGCTCAAGAAGTATGACGAGGATGTGTCCCCTACTGTGAGTTGTTATGCACTCACACACCCATACTTAAATGCACAACACAATTGCTTACACACAAGCACAAACGCACTGCTCGCGAATCAGTTCATGAAGTATGATGATAACATTTCCTTCTCTGAGGTAATATATACACACACTCCTTGATCATAAACAATTGAACCAGCTCGAGAGCTGTAATCATCATGCAAGTAATCAGGCATTGCATAAGCCTCAGCTGATGAAGTCGCTTCTGGCGGGTTGCAACTGTGACCTATCGATAATACTTGACCTCTTTTCTCCTGCCTATAGTCTACATTCTCTATTCTCAACCAGGATTTTGATCTCTCCATTAACGTGCAAGATCATTTTTAGAGCGGATTGATGGCTAGGGAATTCTCCCTACAAGATTAAATGAAAGCTGAGAGCACGTCTTTTGTAAAGCCTAGCAGCCTATTAGTTAACGCCTGGGCCATTCCAGTCCTCGAAGGCCTGATTTGTGTCACGTTCTAGCACACACACCTGATTTTAAACTAATTTCATTTTTAACTGAAGATCATGATTAGTTGATTATTGGAGTCTGGTGTGTTAGCTGGGGCCAAACTGTGACACCAATCAGGCCCCCGAGGACTGGAGTTGCCCAGGCCTGACTGACAAGCTCCATATTCTGTCATAAAATAGCCGTTTCACTCCTCTTGTAATCTAATTTATTCTTCCCTCTGAGCAATGCAGGCTGCCAAGGTGAATGAATTGGTCTCATTTACTTAAATTTTTATTTTCCCTAGGCAGGTCAGTTAAGAACAAATTCAAATTTACAATGACGCACCAACCATTATGAACTGATTAAAGTTTATGGTGGGCAGAAGTCCTCTATCCTTTGGCTGCTGGTAAGGCAATTAATTTAGTCATTAACATTTATACATTTTGACGAGAGCTCGTTAATATGTACCAGATGTAGTCCACTGGAATTTAGAACCGTTCAAATGTCAGCTGTTGAATATTTATAATTCTAGTACATGTTTGAGAATGCAAGGACAAGGGGTATGAATGTGAAAGATGGGGTGAGGTATTTCTAGTTCAGCCTGAAGGGAACCGTGATGAGGTACATGAGTCTCATTGAGCACCCTGCGGCATGGATTTTCATATGCAATGTCAAACATTGACTCTAAATCCCAGATGGCCACAAGAAGTTTCCATCGAATTGAAAGGCACAATGTAACTTCAATTTCTATTCAAAAGTGCTCCCCCAGCTGTTTAAAACTGTGGGGTGGGTCTTGGCAAATGTCACTGAGTATAGAATTAGAATTCCACTCCTTAAACCAATCAGTGACAAATTGTTTTTTTCCAGGAGGAGAAAGATGGAGAGCCTCCTAAAGATACACTGGACGACCTTTTCCCCAATGATGAGGAGGAAAACAGTCAAGGAAGTAAGCGGTCTGTCTACCTACAACCATATCCTGCGTCGGATTAGTATAGATTATTTATTTTAGTTGAATGTTAATTGCTTTGGTGTATAACGTCAAACAACAACCTGTTGCGTCATATTAAATTTATTTAAGGTCCCATATTTGAACTTGAGTTGCTCTAATATTGAGCTGAGCACCCTCATCTGATAATTTTATCAGCATAGAACTGGCATTTTACTGATCTTCAAATGTTTATGTATTCTATGGATTGTATACAAAATATATAATATTGATTTAGAAATTCTATGAATGTAAAATTCTGCAGCAATTGCCCAAAACTTCTACTTGTGAACAAACTGCATCTCTCCTTCAGTGCCGCACCAGCATAACAGTGCAGCGGTGGCCGCAGCCCAGCAGGGTGGCTATGAGATCCCGGCCCGCCTGAGGACCCTACACAACCTGGTGATCCAGTACGCCTCCCAGGGCCGCTACGAGGTGGCCGTGCCCCTCTGCAAACAGGCCCTGGAGGACCTGGAGAAGACATCCGGACACGACCACCCTGACGTGGCCACCATGCTCAACATCCTGGCCCTGGTCTACAGGTGTGTGTGCGTTTTGGGTTGGTCTTTGTGTTGTAGCCACCATATTAACACGGCTCCAGCAGGAAAAAGGTTATCACACTTATGTGCTGCAATCCTTTATCATTCTACTGTAACACCTATATAACCACACTTTTTCACCACCAATACCACTTATCTACACACTGCTTCTCCCTTCTGTACCGAGTTTATTCAGGGTCTTTTTCTTTTAGACCTGTTATGTATTTTTCTTTTTGTCAGGGACCAGAACAAATACAAGGAGGCGGCTCACCTGCTCAATGATGCACTGTCTATCCGGGAGAAAACCCTTGGGAAAGACCACCCTGCGGTGAGTTAGTCTACCAACTGGAGCAATCTTTATTTCTCTCACTAGACAAAAGGGACTTTTCTGGTGTTTTTTTTATTTTTTATAATGGGTTTCGTAAGGACATGGGTTGGAGAAGGTCAGGTTGAAACTGCCGTCAGCGGCTCCAAGGGCTGGCTAATCCTAAAGCATGTTGGCCAATAATACATTACAGGAATGTACTATTTAGCACGTTCCTAATGGCAAATCTGGTTGTGTCAGCACTTGGGCAGGCATCTAGGCAGAGAGAAGTTAGTTAATATCCATTCGTAAGCATACACATGACAAGCTCCTTGATAGTACATGAGCATAATAGGAATGTAAATGCTCCCAAAGTTGAAATGTTGGTTATCACAAATTGTATAACTATTGTCAATTTATATTAATGTCAATATATAGTAGAGGTTTACAAGACGACACATTTGTAGTTGTACTTTTGGGAGCATTTAAACAGTACAGGCTCCCTTGTTTGACTCACCGCATTGCAGGCACAGAGCAGCTACATAACATGATGAAAGCTGCTCACTAATCCTTCTGTTTCTCAGGTGGCTGCGACACTGAACAATCTGGCAGTGCTGTATGGAAAGAGGGGGAAGTACAAGGAAGCTGAGCCCCTTTGCAAGAGGGCTCTGGAGATCAGAGAGAAGGTAGGTCTAGTGCAGAACATATCCAGTGCAGACATACTTGGTACAATGATACAATGTCAGGTAATTTGTACTGTGCTACGTTCAATTAGCAATATTACTAATTAATATACTCAACAATTGTAAATGTCGCAATCTAGAATTGAAAAGTAACTTTACATAGGTGGTGCTTATAACTGAAGTTCATCACCAGCTCATTGTGATTTTTAACATGGCGAGACTTTGAGGTCATATTACATGACAATAAATTATTTTTATAGCTTTGATGGCGGAGGTTTGTAAAAAATAAAATATTATGCCGTCACTCTGTCCCATAATAGTTCTAATGGTTTCATGGCAGCCATAAAATATTAATGTTGTGTGTGTATATATACAGTACCTGTCAAAAGTTCGGACACCTACACATTAAAGGATTTTTTTATTTTTTACTATTTTCTACATTGTAGAATAGTGAAGACATCAAAACTATGAAATAACACACAGAATCATGTAATAACCAAAAAAGCGTTAAACAAATCAAAATATATTTTAGATTGTTCAAAGTAGCCACCCTTTGCCTTGATGACAGCTTTGCACACTCTTGGCATTCTCTCAACCAGCTTCATGAGGTTGTCACATGGAATGCATTTAAATTAACAGGTGTACCTTCTTAAAAGTTAATTTGTGGAATTTCTTTCCTTAATGCGTTTGAGCCAATCAGTTGTGTTGTGACAAGGTAGGGGTGGTATACAGAAAATAGCCCTATTTAATAAAAGACCAAGTCCATATTATGGCAAGAACAGCTCAAATAAGCAAAGAGAAACGACAGTCCATTACTTTAATACATGAAGGTCAGTCAATCTGGAACATTTCAAGAAATACTGTTTTCTGTCAGGATCTCAGCGATCACTGTCTTGTTTAATGCATCCGTTATGGGTCCGCGGTCAAACGACCACCCCTCATCACTGTCAAACGCTCCCTAAAACACTTCTGTGAGCAGGCCTTTCTAATCGACCTGGCCCGGGTATCCTGGAAGGATATTGACCTCATCCCATCAGTAGAGGATGCCTGGTTGTTCTTTAAAAGTGCCTTCCTCACCATCTTAAATAAGCATGGCCCTTTCAAAAAGATGTAGAACTAAGAACAGATATAGCCCTTGGTTCACTCCAGACCTGACTGCCCTCAACCAGCACAAAAACATCCTGTGGTGTACTGCACTAGCATCAAATAGTCCCTGCGATATGCAACTTTTCAGGGAAGTCAGGAACCAATACACAGTCAGTTAGGGAAGCAAAGGCTAGCTTTTTCAAACAGAAATTTGCATCCTGTAGCTCTAACTCCAAAAAGTTTTGGGACATTGTAAAGTCCATGGAGAATAAGAGCACCTCTTCGCAGCTGCCCACTGCGCTGAGGCTAGGAAACACTGTCACCACCGATAAATCCACGATAATCGAGAATTTCAGTAAGCATTTCTCTACGGCTGGCCATGCTTTCCTCCTGGCTACACCAACCCTGGCTAACAGCTCCGCACCCCCCGCAACTACTTGCCCAAGCCTCCCCAGCTTCTCCGTCACCCAAATCCAGATAGCAGATGCCCTGAACGAGCTGCAAAACCTGGACCCGTACAAATCAGCTGGGCTAGACAATCTGGACCCTCTCTTTCTAAAATTATCCGCTGCCATTGTTGCAACCCCTATTACTTGTCTGTTCAACCTCTTTCGTATCGTCCGAGATTCCTGAAGATTGGGATGCTGCCGCGGTCATCCCTCTCTTCAAAGGGGGTGACACTCTAGACCCAAACTGTTACAGACCTATAGCCATCCTGCCCTGCCTTTCTAAAGTCTTTGAAAGCCAAGTTAACAGATCACTGACCATTTTGAATCCCACCGTACCTTCTCCGCTGTGCAATCCGGTTTCCGAGCTGGTCACGGGTGCTATTCAGCCACGCTCAAGGTATTAAACGATATCCTAACCGCCATCGATAAAAGTCAGTACTGTGCAGCTGTCTTCATCGACCTGGCCAAGGCTTGATCCACCTCTATGCAGACGGCACCATTCTGTATACATCTGTCCCTTCTTTGGACACTGTGTTAACAAACCTCCAAACAAGCTTCAATGCCATACAACACTCCTTCTGTGGCCTCCAGCTGCTCTTAAATGCTAGTAAAACTAAATGCATGCTCTTCAACCGATCGCTGCCCACACCCGCCCGCCCAGCTAGCATCACTACTCTGGATGGTTCTGACTTATGTGGAATATGTGGACGACTACAAATACCTAGGTGTCTGGCTAACTCTCCTTCCAGACTCACATTAAGCATCTCCAATCCAAAGTTAAATCTAGAATTGGCTTCCTATTTCGCAACAAAGCCTTCTTCACTCACTCTGCCAAACACCCTCGTAAAACTGACTAGCCCAATCCTCGACTTTAGCGATGTCATTTACAAAATAGCCTCCAACGCTCTACTCAGATTGCATCCAGTTTGCTATCACAGTGCCATCCGTTTTGTCACCAAAGTCCCATATACCACCCACCAATGCGACCTGTATGCTCTCGTCGGCTGGCCCTCGCTACATACTCGTCGCCAGACCCACTGGCTCCAGGTTCTCTAAGTCTTTGCTAGGTAAAGCTCCGCCTTATCTCAGCTCACTGGTTACCTTAGCAACACCCACCCGTAGCACGCGCTCCAGCAGGTATATCTCACTGGTCATCCCCAAAGCCAACACCTCTTTGACCGCCTTCCAGTTCTCTGCTGCCAATGACTGGAGCGAATTGCAAAAATTGCTGAAGTTGGAGACTTCTATTTCCCTCACTAACTTTAAGCATCAGCTATCTGAGCAGCTTACTGATCGCTGCAACTGTACACAGCCCATCTGTAAATAGCCCATCCAACTACCTACCTCATCCCATATTGTTTTTTTGTTGTTTTGTTTTGCACACCAGTATTTCTTCTTGCACATCTATCACTCGTGTTAATTTGCTAAATTGTAATTACTTCGCTACTATGGCCTATTTATTGCCTTACCTCCTTACTCCATTTGCACACACTGTATATAGATTTTTATTTTGTGTTATTGACTCTACTTTTGTTTATCCCACGTGTAACTCTGTTGTTTTTTTGTCACACTGCTTTGCTTTATCTTGGCCAGGTCGTAGTTGTAAATGAGAACTTGTTCTCAAATGGCCTACCTGGTTAAATAAAGGTGAAAAATATATATATATTTTTTTTAAACAGTTGATGTTGAGATGTGTCTGTTATTTGAAGTCTGTGAAGCATTAATTTGGGCTGCAATCTTAGGTACAATTAAGTAATGTACTTATCCTCTGCAGCAGAGGTAACTCTGGGTCTTTCTTTCCTAATGGCAGTCCTCATGCGAGGCAGCTTCATCATAGCGCTTGGTTTTTGCGACTGCGCTTGAAGAAACTTTCAAGATCTTGACGTTGCGCATTGACATACCTACATGTCTTAAAGTAATGATGGACTGTTGTTTCTCTTTGCTTATTTGAGCTGTTCTTGCCATAATATGGACTTAGGGCTATCTTCTGTGTACCACCCCTACCTTGTCACAACACAACTGATTGGCTCAAAAGCATTAAGAAGGAAAGAAATTCCACAAATTAACTTTTAAGAAGGCACACCTGTTAATTGACTACCTCATGAAGCTGGTTGAGAGAATGCCAAGAGTGTGCAAAGCTGTCATCAAGGCAAAGGGTGGCTACTTTGAACAATCTAAAATATATTTTGATTTAACACTTTGGGTTATTACGTGATTCCATATGTTATTTCATAGTTTTGATGTCTTCACTATTATTCTGCAATGTAGAAAATAGTAAAAACAAAGAAACCCTGGAATGAGTAGGTGTCCACTTTTGACTGAGACTTTATACAGTACATCTTAAAAAATGAGTTAAGTTGCCATCTTTAGAAGTGTTCCAATGATTATTTGGCTGCACCTCAACTCGTGTTGGTTGATGCTTCTGTCCTCTCGCCTCCCATATAGGTGCTGGGCAAGGACCATCCTGATGTGGCCAAGCAGCTGAACAACCTGGCCCTGCTGTGCCAGAATCAGGGCAAGTACGAGGAGGTGGAGTATTACTACTGCCGTGCCCTGGAGATCTACGAGTGCAGGCTGGGCACTGACGACCCCAACGTGGCCAAGACCAAGAACAACCTGGTGAGGGGGCTGCCTGGCTTGACTGCCGTTCGTGACTACTCCTGCTCGTGGGTGAACAACTCTGTGTCTGCTGGTTTCCTCTTTCATCTGACACTAATTGCACAGAAGTGCCGACACCTGGTTCCCCAGATCTAAATCAGACGGCGGTTTCAAATTAAGAACAAAAACCTGCAGACACTAAGGCCCTACGACACAGGTGTCAAACTCATTCCAATGTCTGGGGGATTTCGCTCCTCCCTTGCACTTAATTGATTAACTAACTCCCCACACCTACTTGTCTAGGGCTTAATAAAAATGTTTTAGAAAGACACTAGGGCTTCCGTGGCATGAGTTTGACAACCCTATCCTATGAGAACCAAAGTTGCTCATCCTTGCCGTAGCTCTTTGATCCTCTTATGTTTTTATTTATATTGGTGGTAGACTAAACAAGATGGTGCAGGGAACGAACTTAGTTTCCTTTTAAATCTCATTAACTGTGCTGGTTGTTGCTTTGTGTAGATAGAACCTGGTTCAGTGATTTGCTTTGTGCATACTTGTAGTTCAAAGGTGAAATGTCTGAACCTTTTCTCTCGTCCCCCAGGCTTCGTGTTACTTGAAGCAGGGGAAGTACAAGGAGGCGGAAATCCTTTACAAAGAGATTCTCACCCAAGCTCACGAGAAGGAATTTGGATCCGTGGATGGTGAGCAAACTAGTCCAAAACTCGAAAGGGCCACAACAGTCACTTTGCCTCCTTATTTGCAAACCTTTTTTTCAAACTGTTCTTCATCTACTCAAAGATACAGTACGTTCTAGTGTTTCTTTCACATGAATTCAAAGTCCTACGTTTCTAGAATGAACAATAGAGCACTGGACTGTACTGACCACAGACAGACATGCAGTAAGTCTGTGGTTCTGACATTGTAGAACACCGTTATTTCAGACACAGCATTTTGTACTGGCAAACTAGCTAACTGATTTGTCACATTTTGCCATCAATTGTTAGGATGGGTCATGATGCCCAGTTAATGATAACATAGTTGACAAGTCGACTTGAAGTGTAAGGGTTCATTCCTAATGAGAACATAGTCAACATTTGACTTGAAGTGTAGGGTTCAACCACTTACAGAATAGTGCAGGCTAGAGCGTCTGCTAAATGACGTAAATGTAAAATGTAGAGCAGTCTGCAGAATAAATACTTCAAAATCATTTTTTGCTTTCTAGATCATAAAGAAAGCAACTGGTTACTAGGAGTATAGAGTGTATGAAAGGATTGTTTTGTCGATTATTTTTTTTAATATATATTTTTAGATGGAAAGATTTAGAATTTTTTTAAGGGCTATCTGGCTAACAGATTCTGTTTTGTTAAATTCCCCCGTTGAAAGAAGTATTTTAATACCAAGAAGAAAATACAAAAATGGACGACTTCCCATATTGAATGTATTGGGAACTTGAACATTTTTCCTGTTTTCTAGCATTTGTTAGCTGTTTCTGATGCGCAATGAATGATCGTTTTCATTTGAGGTGTTATGGATGATCAAAGTGCCATAAAAGGTTTTCTTGAACTTTCACTCTAAATGCCATGTCACATTGTAGGATAATCATGTGCATATGATACACAACAATGAAGGTGAGTGGAACATTGATGGGGTTTTCCCAGAATGAAATATGCACATTTCTGACACAAGAACAAAATCCAACTTGGTTTAAATAGGTGGTGCTTATTATATTGCCCACCATTTAATTATTTATTACCAATTGCGAAATAAAGAATGTGAACAAACATATTTAAGTCTCGGTTTTTGTGTTTAGACTTTGTTCGTTTTGTTGCTTGTTTTTGTCTTGTGTAAAATTCCATACATTGTTGTATATATTTTTATAATAGTGACACATTTTATGTTTCATTGTATTTTTGGGTTCTTCTGTCATGGCATCTTACTTCACCAACTTTCTTTGGAAATCCCTTCTTGAAGTAGTCTTGACACAATGCCTTCGTAACACTACATCACATACATAACCACTACACATACTACAGCCAACCTTTTCTTATAACTACTAGCATAATACTTATGGTGTCGCTGTAAAGAAAACAAAGTTGGTTATTATACACTATCAAACACATTTTTTTGATAAGCATGATGGCTTCATTATTATTGTTATTCAGGCTTAACATGCCAAGATATTTCAAGTAAGCTACCACATCCTTTTAATTTGTCATGTATTTTTCTTTACTGTACTTCTGTTGTCTTTCAGTCACATGTTATGTTGAGTTTGTATTGAATGTTTTTGACATTGACAATATTCTTTAGATTTTATTTTGAATGATTTATTATATTTTTTGATGTAATTAAATATGCTTCATTTATTTTTTTTATCCATAATTAAATGCTTTCATCAAAGTTCTCTCAAGATTTAACATGTGAAATGATGGGTTGACCTTTATTTTCACATTTCCTTTTCCATATTCTCAATAAATTTGAGGCAAAATTGTGACCTTGTCTCTCTCTTGAGTTTCTTACTATGCCAATATAATGCACGGTTAATTAACAAATGGGTCTCAATTGATTATGTGAGGGGGTGGGGGTGAATTTGAGAGATTATCAGAACTCTGGTCTCGGGTTGAAACAGCGTTTTAAACGATCTCAAACCATTACTGAGATTGAGAGGTTGCAATAGGATCTTGTCTCACGAAAGAAAGGAACCACGTTTAACTAATGTTGCCTTCATGTCAGCAAGGTGCTGGTGTCTACATCTGTATCCTGCCGTTTTGTTAAAATGCCAGTCTGTTACTTGTTGAGGATGTTTTTGCCAGCATACAGCACACCTTTCTCTTTCTCCTCTGTCTCTGCAGCTGAGAACAAGCCCATCTGGATGCATGCCGAGGAGCGGGAGGAGTGCAAGGTGAGTATGTGAAGTGTGTGTGTGTGTGTGGAGAGAGCACAGGCATGTGGCAGGCGTGCCCATTTTTATAAGGAGTGTCTATTTTGTTTACTTGTCAATACTGTCTGGTCCCGTGTTCCTCCGTTGGTAGAGCATGGCGCTTGAAACACCAGGGTTGTGGGTTTGATTCCCATGGGGGACTAGTAAGAAAACAACATAGAAATGTATGCGCTCACTGTTGTAAGTTGCTTTGGATAAGAGTGTCTGCTAAATGTCACAAATGAGGGGGAAAAATGCTTATTTTGTGTAGACTCAGCGATATGACATACATCGAGGCAGCAATGTCCTGCTAACTGAGATCAGCAGCAACCAAAAGCTCTTACCAAACATGCCTCAAGGGAAGGTGCACGTTGCTAACAGTCAGTAGTGGTGGTCCGGACAGATTTAAATTCTGTTTTCTCTAAGTAGGATGTTGCCCCGCTGTGTTTGATGTCAAATATCTGAGTCAATCGGAAGGGACTTTTTGGAGAATGTGAGGGGTTTCCCTTTTTGTGACATGTATTTTTGTGCTCCTCTTTCCCCCTCCTTCTCTATCCTTGTATCACCAGAGCAAAGACGGCTATGGAGATTATGGCGGCTGGTATAAAAATTGCAAGGTGAACAGGTAAGAAGTCCACTTAAAGACTTGTTAGAACTACCGACGCAAAGGAATGGTACTGATTAGCATTTCTAGTCACTGCAGTGATTTTTGAAGTGACCTTGGTGTGTGTCCATCAGCCCCACTGTCAACACCACCCTGCGTAATCTGGGAGCTCTGTACCGCCGGCAAGGCAAGATGGAGGCCGCTGAGACTCTGGAGGAGTGTGCCTTGAGGTCCCGAAAACAGGTCAGCTTCTCTCTCACACACACCTAATCCCTCACATTTATAAACACACACACGTTCGAGTTTAAATCCAAACTTGTGTATATTCAGTTATGGAAATGCTTGAACTGAAGGTAGACATCCACAGAGACTTTAAGATCTATTGTTGCATATTTGTTGTTAGTGTTTCACATCTGTATATTGGACTATTTTGCTTGATTGTGTGTTTGTGACTGCATGGTTTACTGATATTTTTTTTAATTATTTTTTAACAATCAGTTGCACCAATTACTTTCAGTAATAATGTTAGAACAAAAGGTGAAATGATATTGCAATATTGAACGGATTTGTGTGTTTTGTTCAGGGTGTGGTGGAGCTGCAGAGAGACGGAGACAGGAGGAGGAGCAGGGAGAGTCTGAGCAGCGTAAAATATGAGAGCGCCTCCGAAGCGGGGGAGGACGGCAGCGTGGACTGGAACGGGGTGAGTGCACTGCACAGACACGCACACCTAAGACTTAGATTATTTATTTATTTATTTATTATTATTTAGGAAGGCATAGAGTGCAAATGTAGTGTAAAATATACACTATATATATACAAAAGTATGTGTACACCCCTTCAAATTATTGGATTCTGCTATTTCAGCTTTACCCATTGCTGACAAGTGTTTAAAATCAGACATGCAATCTCCATAGAAAACATTGGCAGTAAATGGCCTCACTGAAGAGCTCTGACTTTCAACATGGCACCGTCATAGGATGCCACCTTTCCAACAAGTCACTTAATCAAATTTCTGCCCGGCAAGAGCGGCCCCGCTTAACTGGAAGTGCTGTTATTGTGAAGTGAAAACATCCAGGAGCAGCAACAGCTCAGCGGCGAAGTGGTAAGCAACACAAGCTCACGGAACGGGACCGCTGAAGTGCGTAACAAATCGTCTGTCCTTGGTTACATCACTCACTAACGAGTTCCAAACTGCCTCTGGAAACAACGTCAGTACAGAACTGTTGCACTATGCCAAGCGTCGGCTGGAGTGGTGTAAAGGTCGCCACCATTGGACTCTCCAGCAGTGGAAACGTGTTCTCTGGAGTCATAAATCACACTTCACCATCTGGCAGTCTGACGGATTAACCTTGGTTTGGCGGATGCTAGGAGAACTCTGCCTGCCCCAATGCATAGAGCCAACTGTAAAGTTTGGAGGAGAAATAATGGTCTGAGGCTGTTTTTCATGGTTTGGGCTAAGCCCCTTAGTTCCAGTGAAGGGAAATCTTAACGCTACAGAATACAATGACATTTTAGACAGTTCTGTGCTTCCAACTTTGTGGCAACAGTTTGGGGAAGGCCCTTTCCTGTTTCAGCATGACAATGCCCCCGTGCACAAAGTGAAGTCCATACAGAAATGGTTTGTTGAGATCGGCGTGGAAGAACTTGACTGGCCTGCACAGAGCCCTGATCTCAATCCCATCAAACACCTTCGGGATTAATTGGAACGCTGACTGCGGGCCTAATCACCCAACATTAATGCCCAACCTCACTAATGCTCTTGTGGCTGAATAGAGGCAAGTCCCTGCAGCAATGTTCCAACATCTAGTGGAGGCTGTTATAGCAGCAAAGGGGGGACCAACTCAATATTAGTGCCCATGATTTTGGAATGAGATGCTCGACAAGCAGGTGTCTACATACTTTTGCTCATGTAGTGTATTTCTAACATAGATTTGGTTCTTTGCCAGCAACTTGTCAATCCAGAAGACATATTATTAATAACTTAATATCCTCTAATCACGTCTTTATATATTATACTTGGTTTAATGTATACATGAGACTGACCAGGTGAAAGCTATAATCCCTTATTGATGTGACTTGTTAAATCCACTTCAATCAGTGTAGATGAAGGGGAGGTGACAGGTTGATGGATTTTTAAACCTTGAGACAATTGAGACATGGATTGTGTCATTGAGGGTGAAAGGGCAAGACAAAAAATGTAAGTGCCTTTGAACGGGGTATGGTAGTAGGTGCCAGGCGCATTGGTTTGCGTCAAACCCAGCAGCGTTGCAGTTCTTTTCACTTTCAACAGTTTCCCGTGTGTATCAAGAATGGTCCACCACCCAAAGGACATCCAGCCAACTTGACAAGCTTGTGGGAAGCATTAGTCAACATGGGCCATCACCCCTGCGGAACGCTTTTGACACCTTGTAGAGTCCATGCCTAGACGAATTGAGGCTGTTCAATATTAGGAAGGTGTTCCTAATGTTTGGTATACTCAGTGTATAATGGTTTCTAACCAGTTTTAAAGCAGATTCTCCACAGCCCTGGTCCCTACCGTAGATGGCTAGGAGCACACTGCATTGCAGGGTGAGCAGGGCTGCTAAGGTGCCCCTAGAGTCTCACTGCGGTTCACACTGATGTCATTAGCTGACTGCGTTCAGTGCAGCGTAGCGAATACTACAAAAGCTTTGTCTTCTCTAAACCTTTTCAAATGTGATAGAATTGTCAGACAGTGTAGGGCCACAAATGATTGTCTTCTACATTTAATTCTTTATGACAAATGCAAATGTGCAGTCATTTGATACAGATTTATTAATATTGGTCATAAAATGTTCTAAGCTTTGATCTTTTAATCTTGCTATATTCCTCTCTTGAAGGGTTATTTAACCTTGTGTTTTTCTACCTGTGTTTTTGTCTTATCTTTCTCTTTTTTGCTGTATCTGTCTCTTTCTCCCCATTCTGGTTCTCTCTCTCTCTCCTCAATTTCTCTTGTCTGTCTCTTTCGCTCTCCACTTTTCTTGTTCTCTTCTCTTTCTGTCCTCCATTAGGCCTAAATCAGCAGGATGACCTTCCTCCGCCTCACTCTCCTCAACCAATCAAGCCAATCGAATCAAAATGGATGTCTCTTGTCATTTCCTCTGTGTGAAGCCTCTTCTAATCTTTCATGGAGGACTCCTCCTTCATCCCCACTCCAAATTCTGGCCCAAAACTGATTATCCCTTTTACCTCCCCATCTTTCGCTTCCCATCCTTTCGGTCTCTCTCACTCCCACGCATGTTTTCTATCTTCTTGCATTTTCCACACTCTGCCCCTCTTCTCCTGGTCTCTTTGCCCTCTTCCTCTTGCGTTTTTCTTTATCCCTCTCTCTAAGCCATCTTGCTCTCTCGTTCATGCCCACTCATTTCTCTCATGCTGCATCACATCTTTTAGCTTTTCTCTTGCTCTATCCCTGTCTCTCCCTTCCTCTTGCTCTATCCCTGTCTCTCCCTCCTCTTGCTCTATCCTGTCTCTCCCTTTCTCTTGCTCTATCCCTGTCTCTCCCTTTCTCTTGCTCTATCCCTGTCTCTCCCTTTCTCTTGCTCTATCCCTGTCTTTCTCTTGCTCTATCCCTGTCTTTCTCTTGCTCTATCCCTGTCTTTCTCTTGCTCTATCCCTGTCTTTCTCTTGCTCTATCCCTGTCTCTCCCTGTCTCTCTCTTGCTCTATCCCTGTCTCTCCCTGTCTCTCTCTTGCTCTATCCCTGTCTCTCTCTTGCTGTGTCATCACTTGTATAGTATGTATGATATTCTAACAAATAAGAGATGGTGGACAGTGGCACCAGAGGCCAATTGAACACTGGAAACTATCAAAGCTTTGGTTGTTTGATTTTTCTCGTTTCTGTTCTTCTTGTATGCAAATATGATTGCTTTTCAATTGATCTTCAAATTTTCTCCAAGCACAGTTATAACGGCATCAACTATTAGTCCACTACCAAATGAGACCAGTCAGAATTTATATCTCATTTTGTTATCTCTCTAACATTATTGTCCACTGAAGAGCAACCAGCTAGAGTAGTGCTTTTTATTTCGCTACAGCCAGCTTTTTGTCCTGATATTTGACCAGGATTGATCTACCTTGGTGCCTTTTTACGTTCACTCATTTTGTTAACTTGCAACTTGTTTTAAGTGTGACCGTGACCCTTGTAAAATATTTATGCATACTATTATGTTATATGGGAGCAAATGTAAGACAATTTAAAAAAAAATTGTGGCGCTATTATGATTCCAAGTCACGTCGCCACTTAAAAGCACCTTTTGAGTTTACACATCGATTACTTGTTTTATTGAGATTAGTGTATCTGTCTCCTGTTTTGTTTTTATTTTGTTTACTTTTAAGTATTTTCTTATATAGCATAGTGTTTATCATAATGCTTATTTATCTTTGCATTGACCCTCTAAGCAATTGCTGATTATTATTATATAGCCCTAAGTTTAGGAATGGTGTTGTCAGTGCCTGACTATGGTATTGACGTTTTAAAGCGGAACAGCTTGCTAACTGTAGAATCAGTGTCTTTGAATGGAATGGCATTGTGCAAATTGCTTTCTCCAAAGCCATAGCTTGGGAAAAAATGTTTTCTCTAATTATGCGCCAAGCTAGAGAATCTTGTTTCATATTTTCAAGTAGCCATTGAAAAGGGACACAAACACCAGAGACACAGAAACACACAAATTAATGTACATTGCCGCACAAGGATGTTGTATTTGATTTTGTAAGCTTCTGAGTGGAATTTCGTGAGGTCACTTATTTGGTTTTAACTTAATGGTCCTCTTGTTCCTCGCACAGCTCTCACTCTTGTTATCGTCTCATCTTAAAAGCCTACTTTACCCTGCTATGACGTAAGGCACTCATAACAGCTTATGTTACTTTATAACACCTATGAACAGCCATGGCCCACATGAAACGACTAAGGTTAGCTATCTTGTCAGCCAACAACCTAGTTACCTTGAACACAGTGACATGTGACCTAGCTGGCTGCTCATAAGCTATATGTTATAAATTGACATCAGATCTTTATAAATGCTTCTGATGACAACATTGCTATGCTTATAGCAGCTTAAAGATCGGCTTTAGATTGGGGGTTTAAGTTAGGTGTGATTGTTGTGAGGCGTCGTTGAACAGTTATGTTACCTGAATGTAAAGATTTTTCAAACAGCGCTGTAGCTTGAAATGTACTCACTGATATCCACTAATTAACTGTCCCAGTTTTTTTTGTTGATATTTCCCATGTTTCAGTCACTTTAGTTTAGAATGAGGGAAACTCTTTATATTATGTATTTTAGGCTGAATAAGTGTAGTACTAGTAACTAACCTAGCTAGCCAGTCGTTTCAGCGTTAGCCAACACCACAAAATTGAAGTTGCCTGTATGCCATGTAGTTACTCTATAAGCACTTTAACTATTTATATAATAACTATCACAATCAGTGCCGGATATACTAGTACATAGTACATTTACAGATAATGTTGTTTTTAAGTGCATGTGCTAAACCTAAACAGATGCGGTACTATGAGACACTTACTTCAATTAATTCATGTGTAGTTAAAGGTAATTACACTTAGTACCATATGAAAATGCAATTCCATGTAACTGTGGCATTTTGGTATCTCGGTGTAAAGAGAAGGCTCCAATGTTGCTAACCGATTTTAAAAAAATAATAATAATAATAATCGGTGATATTGGAGCTAGCCAATTCTGAAACACACTGGCTGTCCGGCTGGTAGGCCTATGTAGTGGAGCGATTTAGCTATGTCACACTTTATTTCATTGGTCTGTCTGTAGAACGTTGTGCTCTCCATTACTAATACTCCTGTCATGGTATTGTGTAGGCCTACGTATACCTTCCCTTTGTTGCATTGTGATGAATGTGTCTCTTAACCTTGTTTGACATTGACTGAAAATAAAGACTTTCATTTTGGGCTTTTCTTTGGCTGGATGCTTGTGTAAACCAACCTGAGGGGGAACCGCACATCCAATAGGCGCTCTCCCACTCACTCTCTTTATCTCCCCCCTCTGGAGTCCATTGACCTAGTTTCACAACCCGGAAGCTCTGGCGCATGAAAGCTTCACTGCCGTACTAAAGTGTAGTACACAGCAATAGGCTGCAGATTTAATCCAATTACATTTCACCCCCTTCTACCTGAAGTGTGCACTTGTACATTCTCCCTCGAAGTGTGCACTTAGTGTCTAAGTCCCTAAGGACTGAAGGTTTGCTTCAGTTGTGGTAGGGCATCAAAGACTAGTTTCTCAAAGCAAAGAGCATTTCTACAGCTTCATCCTATTCATACATATTTGTTTGAAATGTATTATCTTCGACACACTAAATTCCTCTCCTGCCCCCTACTGGAGAAGTACTGATTTTGAAATAATGCCCTTGACTATGCCTTAGCGAGGGCAGGGTTAGGTTCGGTAGCTTCTCGTCTGCCGCCTTCATTTGTACTGGTCTGAAAAATACTGAACAGTATAAAACCATAGGGTGGATACAAGTTTGTGGACATGATTTTAGTCTTTCAGTACTAACCCTAACCCATCATAGCAGATTGAGGAAAGGAGACAAGGTGAGTATGAGTAAGCCACTTTACTAGATTGTTGATACAACCCTGGAGAGCCCTTATTTCTGCAGGCTTTTGTTCTAGGTCAGCACAAAAAACACTAATTGGGTATTGTAAAGGAAGCTTCAGGATGGCAGCCGAGATTTATTGCTGATGCTTTTTGGACACAATTTGTCAAAGCAATCTGGTATGTTTGGGCTGGAGTGGAAAATAATGTGCACACCCCCTGGGGTCTATCAGGAATGGATTGGGACACTGAGTTTACAGGACTGTCTGACCCTGGTGTTGTTTCAGGATGGCAGTGGGGCCCTGAGGAGAGCAGGATCGATGGGGAAGCTCCGGGACGTCATACGGCGAAGCAGCGAGATGCTGGTGAAGAAACTACAGGGGAACGGTCCCCCCGACCCACGCAACCTCCAGTAAGAGAGACAAACATGCGCAAACACACAGTGCTTATTGAGTCCTCACACCCCATGCACAGTTATAACATTTTGCTGCCTTAAAGGTACCATATGTAATACTACTTCATTCAAATGACTCTAAATGCCCATAATAAAGTGGCAAGGATCAGAGAATAAAATGCTTTGAAGATTACATGATAACTTCAGACCCCTGTGTTGCGCCTCTGGCAGCTGCTAGTATAACAGTGGTCGAGTACGATTTGGCTGTAAAATTTGGCCTCTGTGCTCTCACATGAGAGGCCACTTGCCTTTCGAAGGACCCAAGACCCATCTGACAATAGCAGTGCTTGGAGTTTGCAAAACAGCATTGGCACTTGGATTGAAACCGGTGCTATGGTCAGATGACATGAAATAGAGCTCTTTGGCCACACACACCAATGGTGAGTTTGGCATCGAAAAACGGATGGTGTGTCCACAACAAACACTGACACTACACATACAAGTATATCTGACCAAATTATGAAAGACAAGCATTGTAATTTTGCATTCTGTAAAGTGAGTGTGGAAGAGGTGAGAGAATTATTGGTGTCTAACAACAATGAAAAGCCACGGAGGTCTGACAACTTGGATGGAAAATTACTGAGGATAATAGTGGATGATATTGCCACTCCTGTTTGCCATATTTTCAATTTAAGCCGACTAGAATGTGTGTGTGCTCCCAGGCTTGGAGGGAAGCAAAGGTCATTGCGCTACCCAAGAATAGTAAAGCCCCCCTTTACTGGCTGAAATAGATGACCAATCAGCCTGTTACCAACCCTTAGTAAACTTTTAGATTTTTTTGTTGACCAGATACAATGCTATTTTACAGTAATCAAATTGACTACAAACTTTCAGCATGCATATAGGGAAGAACAGTCAACAAGCACAGCACTTAAACGACTGCTGATTGGCTTAGAGAAATTGAAGAGATTGGGGGGGCTGTTTTGTTAGACTTCAGTGCGGCTTTTGACATTATTGATCATAGTCTTGTGTGGCTTTACACCCCCTGCTATATTGTGGATAAAGAGTTATTTGTCTAACAGAACACAGAGGGTGCTCTTTAATGGAAGTTTGTCCAACATAATCCAGGTAGAATCAGGAATTCCCCAGGGCAGCTGTCTAGGCCAATTTACTTTTTTCAATCTTTACTAATGACATGCCACTGGCTTTAACACTTAACAAAGAGTTGCAGTTAGTTTCAGAGTAGGTGGGTGGCAAGGAATAAGTTAGTAAAAGCATTGTATTTGGGACAAATAATTGACTAAACCCTAAACCTCAGCTAAATCTTGTAATAAATAATGTGGAAATTGAGCAAGTTGAGGTGACTAAATTTAGCGTAACCCTGGATTGTAAACTGTCATGGTCAAAACCATATTGATATAACAGTAGCTAAGAGAAGTATATCAATAATAAGGCGCTGCTCTGCCTTAACAGCACTATCAACCAGGCAGGTCCTACAGGATCTGTTGACATGTTGAATGCACCAAGCTGTCTGTTTAAACTGCTGGCGCACAGCTCGGACACCACAGCATACCCCACAAGACATGCCACACGAGGTCTCTTCACAGTCCCCAAGTCCAGAACAGACTATGGGAGGCACACAGTACTACATAGAGCCATGACTACATGGAACTCTATTCCACATCAAGTAACTGATGTAAGTGTTAACATTTGATTAAAAAAAAAAAAAAGATAAAAAAAATACACCTTATGGAACAGAAGGGACTGTGACGCAACACAAACCGTAGGCACAGACACATGTATACGTACACACAATAACATGCGCACTATACACACGGATTTAGTACTGTAGTAATGGTGGAGTAGGGGCCTGAGTCCACACAGTGTGTTGTGAAATCTGTGAATGTATTATGTTTAAAATTGTATTAACTGCCTTAATTTTGCTCGACCCTAGGTAGAGTAGCTGCTGCCTTGACACCAGCTAATGGGGATCCATAATAAATACAAATACCTACTGTAAAATATGGTGGGGGGCTTTGATGTTATGGGGTTATTTTGTTTCCACTGGTCCTGGGGCCCTTAAGGTCAACGGCGGCTTCAAAGCCTTTCATTGGCCAAGACATAGCATCAGCAATCCAGGGTTTATATACATCATTGGTTGAACCCTCACTGCAGGAACAGTAAATAATAGTGGAAGCCTCATATCCATGCTCAGTTTTTGCAGTGTGTAAATTTAGGTAATGAATAATACGAAATTCTCAGAGACCAGATTGCCTGTTTTTACATGCCGAAATAGCCAACTAACGTTGGACAATTGCGCCACGCGAAAATAAAGCCCCTTAGTTCGTCTTCTTTGCATAATGTTGTCATGGAAAATATTTTATTTCCAACAACCAATCAGCAACTGAAAGTTGGCATTGGTTGACTGACAGTGGCTGGAAATACAATTAGATTTCTAAAGTAAGCAAATCGTTAACCAACATTATACTACATCTAAAGTAATTCTGAAGTCAAGGTTGTGTCTGTCAAAGATTGAATGAAAACTGCTGTATTTTTGTGAGCTATTGTTAGAATTGCTAGGTTATGACTATAGTTGCTAGCTAATGTGGCAACACAGTCATGTCTAAAGTAAATTTGACGCCATTATGATGATGTGGTTTCCTACTAATTATTTGCATACTTTTAGTTATGTGTTCACACTACCAAGCCACTATAGTTAAGTGATTATGGACATTATAGGTCAGAGCCATGGTTGAGTGGTAACACTCCCAGCATAAATCACATGTACAAATCTCCCCGCTTGAGACCAGGGTTCAATCCCCGCATTCATGTATCCAAATGTTTCTCCCACCTGCCTGTATCCCAATCTGATTTTCATCATGAACTTTAGTACCAGGACATTTTAGCCAAAAACCTGGTTGCCTCTGCCAGGAGAGTGAAACTTGGCCGTAAGTGGATCTTCTAGCACGACAATAACCCCAAGCGCACATCAAAATCCACAAAGAAATTGTTAATTGACCATTATTTTTTACAATGGCCATATCAGTCCCCGGACCCCATTGAAAGCCTGTGATTTGAATTGAAGAGGGCAGTCCATAAGTGCAGACAAAGGATATCAAGGTTCTGGACAGATTCTGTATGGAGAAATGGTCTAAGATCCCTCCCATTGTGTTCGCCAATCTCATAAAACATTTTAGAAAAAGGCTGTGTTGTTATCTTCGCAAGGGGAGGGTGCTGGAGTATTAAAAACAGGGGTGCCAATATATTTGACCCCTTTCTTTTAGCGATTTTGTATTTATTTATTACTTGTTAAACAAAATCTCTCTTTCTCTGAGCAATTGTATTAGTATAAAATACTATAATTGTAAAACAAAAATATATATTGCTCAGTATTTGTATTATTATATAAATGTTTTGCTGATCTTTATCAGGGTCCCAATAATTTTGGACCTTACTACAATACTTTCTATCTGGTTTTAGACATTCAATTAGGGATGACAGGTATGGATATTCTGGACTGTTACCAATATCCATTTATTTTATTTTATGGCCTTCTGAACCATTATAGCACAGATGGAAGATGCAACCAAGTTGCTATGTTCATAAGGCTGTTAAGACAAATTGTGAAATTACTTAAATATGGGAAAGGTTTAAAAATATAGATTTGTATAACAAAGTGACTCAGGAAATGAGGGTCTTTGGAGGCTGAATGGGGCTTTAAATGCCAAAATAGCCAATGTCAAAACGTGATTAATTTCAGTATAATGTTTCTCCCACCTGCCTGTTTCCCTATCTGATTTCCATGCTGTCTCAATAGTGTCAAAATACCCTGGCCTAAAAAAATATATATATATATTACAATATTCACACATTGGAGATTATTTTAACCAAGTACCTACATTTTTTTTTAAATAATAAATACAAAAAAGTGAAGATTGGAGTGGAAAGGGAATAAATACCATCTTAAAATTGTGTTTCTGCAACTACAGCACCAAGTCTGACACTGCATTTTTGGTTAAGGATAATGCTGCAGTTTTTTTCCCCCAGCTATTGTCTTCCTCTTAATTAGGACCACCAACCCAAGACTTCTGTATAAGATTCAGTTGAAGATAAATAGCACGAAAATAATCTTAAATGTACTGTTATATTAATGATTCATCTCACATGAAGCTATGCTATTCTGAGCAGATATTCAGTAACTGAATCATAATAAAAAATATGAAATGCACTTGACAAATGTGTAAACAAATTAAACTTTGATTTCATTTGACACAAATTCACCCCTCTATTCATGCTTGGTCCAGTACCCTTCAGTGGCCTCACACACACACGCCAAAACATAAGACATTTAATATACATTTGCTTAAGACCCACTCCAATGCAAATGCTTTGTTTTTCCTTTGCAGTATGAAACGAGCTGCCTCTCTGAACTATTTGAACAAGAGCAGTGACGACGATGACTCCTTTCAGGTAACACGTCTCCTAGTGGATATACCGTTATTCATACTTCTTGCTTAGTTTGCATTATGGCCTTGTAGCAACTTATCAGCTGCCTGCTGGATAGTTCACCTTAGTTCACCCAGGAACAAGATACCTGTTCTAAAAACACCCCCAGCATTCTCTTTCTTCAGAATCAAATTTAGCGATTAAGCATAACCTTGTTTTTTTTCATCTGTATTTCTTTAATTTTCTCTCTGTCTCTCTCCCTCCTCCTGTCTCTCTGCCTCTTTCTCTCTACAGAGTCCAGCAGGTGACAGGAGGCTAAGGCAGAGCAGGAACCTGAGTTCCAGTACTGTTGACCTCTACAGTGGAACTGGAAACTGAACACACACACACACACACACTCAACAGTTTTTCCAAATATGATATTGTTTAATTTTCACTTGTGCCATTCTAAACCTAAATTCTGTAGTTTCCATTCTTAAATTTAAACACTGTTTAATGTTATTGCTGCTTTCTAGACATTGTATTAATTTTGTAGACTTTCTGTAGAATTCAAAAAATATATTGTATAAATGTGCTTGGTTTTAATGTCATTGATATATTGTGAGATTAGACAGCGAGAATCCTTACTGCTTGGATTAGTTTGATACAAATCCCCATAAGGTGCTCTGTGCAATCAGACACTCAGGGCAGTGTATTGTGGACCATAGTGTTTCACATGGAGACCAAGCATGGTCTCCATGTGAAGCTAGTTGTTAGCTATTATTCACTATACCTGCAGCTTCTGAAGGCATGGTGGATCAGTACTCTTCCCAAATCAGAGAAGATGATTATTTTCAAGAGCTGGCCAATTCAGCCATTACGCTTCTTTTTACAGTGTTTTCTCCCCTTTCATAACCATGAAGATACTCGGTACTGTAGTTAAATAGTAATTAAGTCATGAAGATGGTATTCATGAATATAGAATAAATATATCTGAGATTTAAAGGGGTACCTCACCTAATAAAAATGTACATGAAGAAAATAGTTGATGGAACCAGATATTTCTTGTTTATATAGCTACTACGGCTTAGCCTTGAGCATTGTTGAGTGTAAAACTATTTAACTGGTGCTAAGACTCCTGTTAGCTTGTTTCAAATTACTTATTTTTTGACCATGTTCATTAGTTAGGGTGTTCCTCAGAGATTTTCAAGTAAAGGAGAAATATGAGCACAAAACTCTGGGGGGGAGCGCAGCTACTGAAATGAACCTTAATCTAAGTACTTACTCAGTAAAGGCCAAATGCCATGATGTAATTATCATTTTTAGGTTAGATGGTAACCACGTATTGACCTGGTTATTTTACATCTCTTCAGGCACTGTATAAGAAACTTATACAGTAATTATTTATCTCAGGGTCTGGGATCGAGTGTTTCCCAAAGCTATACTTTCCAATGCTGTATCAATTCATGCAATACACTCTTCGAAAAAAGGGTTCTTCTGGTGTCTCCATAGAAGAAACCTTTTTGGTTCCTGGTAGAACTCTTTTGGGTTCAATGTAGAACCCTCTGTGTAAAGGGTTTTACATAGAACTCAGAAGGGTTCTACTTGGAACCAAAAGGGGTTCTTGAAAGGTTTCTCGTATGGGGACAGCCAAAGAACCCTTTTAGGTTCTAGATGGCACCTTTTTTTCTAAGCGTGTAACTAAGCCATGTCTTCCCTGGTCTTGATCTGTTTGTGCTCTTGCCCACGCCATTGCACATTGTCAAGCCCAACAGTCTAGCCTCACAGCAAAATTGTCATGTTTGGCATGATAGCACAAACAGACTGGCACAGGCTCAGGCTAACTTTCTATGGATGTCAAAATGTTCCAATGTTGTAGAGTGGAGGCTCGTTTTCTCTATAGCTTTTCCTCCCTAAGAACGTTGGAGAGACACATAAAGTAAAACATTTGTTTTCATTCATCCATGCAGTTCCATTAGATCTATTTACCATTTGTAGCACATATTAAATTATATAATGAAAAATGATTGTTTTATTGAGTTTATGAATCAGTCATATGAATATAGTATTGCACTAAAAAGATCAATTAGGCTTGAATTGTGAATATATTTTAATTTTTGTTTAAATATGACTAAGATTTAAAATGTTTCACTTCGGTGCTATATATGTGTTAATATATATGTAGACAGAAGGTTTTTAATATTCAGATGACTCAATGTTTAAAGGGTCTTTTAGTGGTGTAAAACTGATTGTTAACTATTTTCAGGTTATGATATTCTTCTCATGCAATCATTTTCAGTCAGAATTCCTTAATTGAATGTAAATCCTTAATAAAATAGCAGCTATCACGTCCTGGTATTGATTGTTATTACTAAGCTTTTGATAGCCTTTGATGACTGTGGACATAATGTAGGCACAACGCTGTATGCATAACTGCAACAACAAAAAGTCATTTCAGTGCTGGGTAATCATAGCAAGCCATCAGCAGTTGTCTTGAGAAAATGGCTCAAACTATAACTTATGGGGTATCGCTTTTCTAATAATGGAAATTGAATGTAACAGAGAACAAGAACAGCATATTGAATAGAATGAACAAAATAGAGTCCAACGAGGAATCGAGACAATGATAAACTATCATTTTAAGAGTCAAGTATAGTGTGTAGTCAATGGAAGGCATCGTTTCATGGAACATTGTTGGCTGATATACCAATGTCGTATACTGTATAAACCCTATTATTATTCGCACTGTCATCGGTTTGATGGAGCACATTTTTTATTTTCCAAGGACATGTACACATGACACCCCCGTCTCCAATACAGCAGCTGCATTGAGTACCGTTCTCATAGCAGCACGATCGGGGATTTATTTTTAGTTATATGAGTTCACCTGCAAATTAATACAAAACTTTGGGCATATCGATTTTTTTTAATAATTTTTTTTTAGCACTCTAGTGCAGTACAACTGTTTTTTTCACAGGATTGCAACCACCTATGAAAAAATAAATGGATAATTTGACCGTTTTTATTTAAAAATGTATTATTTATACCAGCATTTCTTTAAAAAGTTTACACCAATCAGGTTTGTTGAAAGCTATTGTATAGGGCAAGTTATATTTAAAGGGGAACTGCAGCGGCTGATTATGCCTTGTTTTTTGGGTTGCTCCTCAAGAAATCCTGGTGGCCATGACAGAAGCAAAACTTTGATGTTGGTGTTTCTTGGTTGTGTCCTTGCCACCATCAAGACACACCCATCTGTCAGAACGTTGCCTGTAGCTGTTTCACCCTACTTAACAAACAAACCTCATGCATGTTGAGTTCAATAACTACAGGCAGATACATGTAGGGTGAGATGCCGGAGAGAGCTTTAAATAGGTCAGTAGCCTACAGAGTCATTTGAGAAAAATTCAGCAATTGCATTCATGTTGTTATTCTAAACAAAGTGTTTTGATAACTTTCAAATGTAGTAACAGGTCAATGTAGAATAAACAAGCCTTTACATAATTACCATAGAAGCAGTGTTCTACTAATATAACAATGCGCACCTTTTATTGTCATTCCCACAAACAAAGCAACCAGTAGTTATCCCTGTGCGAAAAGCAATCCAGAGAAGTCACCTACTGTGAGGTTTCAGTCCATTTCTACAGTGCCCAAAGATGATCAGCAGAATACTGTTTTTTTTTGTTTTGTATCCGCCAGTTTGTCAATACCGCGGTGAGAAAGTACACTGAGGTTGGCTCGCGATGGTAGTACGGCACGCCATCTTTGGGTCAACAAGATGACTGTATCTTGTATAACTTCTTCTGGCCTAGTCTGAAACAGGATGTTGTGGCTTACTGTAAATTCTTTCATGTTTGCCAGCGGATGGGTAAACCGAGCTGTGCCGGTTGCATCTTTGCAGTATATTCCTGCTTTTGACATGCCTTTCAGCAGGGTTCCGGTGGACTGTGATGGTCCTTTGCTCAAAGCAGAGTGGTAACAAGTTTCTTTTGACCATCATGTGCGCTGCCATTCCACTGAGGAAAATCACGAGAGGAAAGTTACTACGGATAGTGCAGCAGTTCCCCCTTTAAAATCAGACATGTCCGTGGTCGAGCCAGCAACTTGGTTGCTGATTGTCTTTCAAGAGAGGGCAGTCAATAAGTTTTGTCTTTTGTGTTGAGCCAGTGTGTAGCCCTGGCTCACAATTTGATTTTGACCGGACATTTTGCCATTTTGGAGATGAGTATTGTTTTGGTTGCTCTAGTTCCAAGGGGACGATAGTTATAGGAGCGTACAGTATGTGAGTTTATCAACTTCAGTTTTAGACAGCTATAAAAAAATATATATACAAATTCATAATAAAGATTGTAAAACATTTTTTTATTTATATCATATACATTTAAAAATAAGAGGTGGCTATTTTGTCTTGTTTTTGCAATGAGTTGTTTTCTGTTGGTGATGAGAGAACTTGTCCAACAAAATTATCGGATATATTTGTTGTCTTAAGGGGGAAGGTTTACAGGCTTTGGTTTTTCCATGTATTTTTTGAGGTTGGACTTTAGCACGTAAATCTTGGTGTTGCCTTGTTAGTCAGTATGTGTTACACCTGTGCTGGTTGCCATCTTGTTATTGGGAAGGCGTTTCACATGTGCTGGCCCATGTGCTATTTAAGAGTGGGTGGCCCAGTGCTCCACTTGTCAAATCAAATCAAAGTTTATTTGTCACGTGCACTGAATACAACAGGTGAAATGCTTACAGTGAAATGCTTACTTACAGGCTCTAACCAACAGTGCAAAAAAGGTATTAGGTGAACAATAGGTAGGTAAAGAAATAAAACAGTAAAAAAACAGGCTATATACAGTAGCGAGGCCACATACAGACACCGGTTAGTCAGGCTGATTGAGGTAGTATGTACATGTAGATATGGTTAAAGTGACTATGCATATATGATGAACAGAGAGTAGCAGTAGTGTAAAATAGGGGGTGGTGGGTGGGACACAATGCAGATCTTCCGGTTAGCCACTGTGCGGGAGCAATGGTTGGTCGGCCCAATTGAGGTAGTATGTACATGAATGTATAGTTAAAGTGACTATGTATATATGATAAACAGAGAGTAGCAGCAGCATAAAAAGAGGGGTGGGGGGGCACTGAATGCAAATAGTCCGGGTAGCCATTTGTAATGGTCTTGATAGAGGCGGAGGGTTAACACCTTTAGGGTTAACACCTTTTTCCCCACCTTTTTGGTTTTCTTACTGTCTTTAAATTTGGTGTGGGTTTTTCTTTTGTTTTCCTCTTAGGCTAATTTAGTGGGTGCTCATGGTGGGTGTCTTGAAGGTTCCAGTTGTTGTTCATTGCTAGTCAACTTTCAGTGGACACCCGCATGAGTGTCTTTCAGAACCCCTTCTAAAACCCCACCTGTTTTGGTTGTTGTCTGACTCTCCCTTCTGTTTGAGTGACATTTGGTTTTCTTGATAGGGAATGTTACTTCAGCTAAGACTGAAAAGCCAGAGAGGTCATTATATTCCAGTGTTTCTGGTTATACTCACCAGCGAGGTCATTATATTCCAGTCTCTCTGGTTATACTCGCCACCACTAGTCGTTGCACACCAAGCTAGCATTACTGGTGCAGACTTGGGGACCAACGAACTCCAACCACCTATTCTGCGTACTAGGGTCCTTTGGCAGGGCTAACTATTCTGCATACTAGAGTCCTTTGGCAGGGCATGCATTGCAAGACATACAACTTTGGCTGTGGAGTCATGGTCAATCCGTATAGGGCCTTTGAAAGCATTGGGGATGATGACACAATGGATTCCCATTCAATGAAGGGACACAACAATTTCAAAGATTTTGCAGTTACAGTTCATATAAGGAAATCAGTCAATTGAAATAAATTCATTAGGCCCCAATCAATGGATTTCACATGATTGGGGATGCAGATATGCATCTGTTGGTCACAGATGTGTTAAAAAAAGGGCCTTGGATCAGAAAACCAGTCAGTATCTGGTGTGACCACCATTTGCCTCATGCAGCGCAACATCTGCTTTGCATAGAGTTGATCAGGCTGTTGATTGTGGCCTGTGGAATGTTGTCCCACTCTTCAATGGCTGCGCGAAGTTGATGGATATTGGCGGGAACTGGAACACTGTTGTACATGCTCAATGGGTGACATGTCTGGTGAGAATTTTGGGCATGGAATTACTGGGACATTTTCAGCTTCCAGGAATTGTGTACAGATCCTTGTGACATGGGGCCGTGCATTATCATGTTAAAACAGGAGGTGATGGTGGTGGATGAATGGCACAACAATTGGCCTCAGAATCTTATCACGGTATCTCTGTACTCAAATTGCCATCAATAAAATGCAATTGTGTTTGATGTCTGTAGCTTATGCCTGCCCATACCATAACCCCACCGCCACCATGGGGTACTCCGTTCACAACGTTGACATCAGCAAACAGCTCGCCCACACAACGCCATACATGTGATATATATGCGGTTGTGAGGCCTGTTAGATGTACTGCCAAATTCTCTAAAACGACATTGGTTGAGAAATTAACATTAAATTATCTGGCAACAGCTCTGATGGACATTCCTGCAGTCAGCATGCAAATTGCAAGCTCCCTCAACTTGATACATCTGTGGCATTGTGTTGTGACAAAACTGCACATGTTAGTGGCCTTTTATTGTCCCCAGCACAAGGTACACATGTATAATGATCATGCTGTTTATTCAGCTTCTTCATATGCCAATTCCTGTCAAGTGGATGGATTATCTTGGCAAAGGAGAAATGCTCACTAACAGTACACTAATTTATGCAAAAGAAATCTGAGCGAAATAAGTGTTTTGTGCTTCTGGAAAATTTCAGGGATCTTTTTATTCCAGTTCATGAAACATGGGATCAGCACTTTACATGTTGCGTTTATATTTTTCTTCAGTGTAGTTTTTCCACATACATAGATCCACATAACTCGACATGACTAGGCAAGGACGTATTGCTCAACAGTCAAAACAGAAAAAGACAAGTACATTTTTTTTTTTTTGACGAGACTGCCTTTATGACAAAAATTCTCCTATTTTCACTTTGTAGTCAATTTTGACACTAGAATAAATGTTTCTGACTCATATCGAAGCCACATAGGCCATTTTCAAAGTGATTAGTTGCTTTTTAGGGGCAGTCACTATACACTTAACAAAATACAATATGTAATCGGAATTACTCAATATAGAGTCTGCAAAACTTTAATTGGTCTCTTGTGCTGGGCAATGGGTTTAATACAGAGTGCTGGTGACTCATTACTCCAGCCGCTACATTCATTACAATCCAATACACTGCATATGAATTACATACTGTATGGGTTTATAGATATAAACTGCTGTATATGCTGAGGTAAAAGTGGGTTGGGAATACTCAGTAGGATCTGTAGGTCGAGTAGAAAGTGCGGCTTGGTATTTAGACTTCAGTCCCCCCAAAAATAACACCATATATCGATTCTACAGACCCTACTCTACTGAGAATTACCAACCTCTCTTTTGACTCAGCACATAGAATAGTTTTTTCTCTACAGCCCAATGTTGTGAACATACAGATCTGAACATTGTGTTTTTTGATAGTGGTCTTACAAAATGTTTTTAGAAGCATATTTGTAATTGTTTTCATAAAGTCCTTTTTGCGTTTGCTTTTATGTACAATAAAAATAGGACATTGATTAAAATGTAATACTGTATCTTTTGAAATAGTTATCCAGATTTTAATGTTCGGAAATGCTGGCTTTTATTTTGAAGGAATTGTTATTAGCATACATAACTGACGTCATCGTTTGTGCTGTGCTACTAGAGCGGCATTGAATTTATATGTCCGGTTTTGATTGTACAGTAAATCAGAAGGAGTAGTGCTCAAATACGATCCTTTACTTTGTTGACCAGGTAAGAACGCCGACTTTATCACTAAATGTTACATTCGGG
Organism: Salmo salar; assembly: GCF_965601325.2. Lineage (NCBI taxonomy): Eukaryota > Metazoa > Chordata > Actinopteri > Salmoniformes > Salmonidae > Salmo > Salmo salar. Next base: position 51,400,378 of record NC_138292.1, on the reverse strand, counting down.
TAAACGAGTTGGTCTAAACTAGTGTTCAGGGAAGAATATAACAAATTAATAGCTAAATGTCCGAAAAGTGCACCGATTCTACACAATTAATAACCGATTGGGGCTTAACCAATATAAATTATTGTAAAAAAAAAAAAAAACGATGAGTTGTCTATCCTAAAGCCTATTAACTTCATGGCATGCGTTCAAGCAACCCCTAGTGACATTTTTGCCGCGTTATTGGGTGTGCTGGTTCCCTAGGGTTGACCTACTTTTGCTGTCACGCATTGCAGTCAGTGTTTGTTCGACATTGCAGGTGACTTGCCGACTGACTGATCTACAAATTACCTTGCATCACATAACTACTCATTATTATTTGTTGATCAGCCAGTGTCACCATTTACCCACAATGCATCATGGATTTGACGCTCGCGAACACGGTAGTGAGTTCACTGCCCATTTAATTGTCTCGCCAGCGATGATTAATCGGATGTTGTATTAAAATCCTTATTGAAAGCTGTGCTGTTGTGCACTCCTTTTAGTGGTTTTGTTAGCGCACTGTGGTCAAGTGTTTTTGTGTTAGGTTTGTGTTGAGTAATGTGCAGCCCGGTTGCCGTAGTAAACTGAGTTTAATTATGTGGGGTAAAAGCCGATGTATGGTCTATCTGTTCTCTGTAGCGGCAGTACAGCATTTACTGAGATGCGACCTCTGCAGAAGTCAAAGCATTCATACTGCTTGCGCTTTGGGGAGCTGTCATACGCGCCCAATAAATTGGTCTGCTGTGCACCACTCGTAGTGATAGCCTTTCAGCTAATTACGAACAACTGGCCAAACGAAATGACAAGACCTTACCTCTTCTGAGATGTTGGGGTAGGAGCTCAGCCAATTCTATCACGAAGCAAAAATGCTGCACCGGTTTTTCCACCTGCATCTCCCCGATGCCCCCCCAGCAAAATTAGGCTACCTTCGGGCTATTGTTTATTTCACACTATGTTGAGGTAAACATCAGAGTATAATTATTGTATGGATGTCAACCCCAATACATGTTCATGTCATCAATCAACTGCATTACAGTTAAAAGTAACTGAATACCACCACTGATTTCTGTATGCGAGCTATGCCACCAGTTTATACGAATGGGAGCATAGCAGCACTTCTTCTAAACCGGAAAAGGGACAACTTCTAAATGTTATGCAGCGAAAACAGCCAAATATATAAAAATCAGATTTTAATAACCACATTGTGGGCCTGTTACAATACATAAATCATGACGGATTTGACAAATATCCACTTTGTTTGATAAGATTTGTTGAATGTGTACAAATCCTCCCTGGTCTCCTTCCAGGAGTTCTAACTCCTTTTTGTGTCTTTGAAATCCCGACACGAGGTGTCATAAATAAATATTTTATTTGTGAACTTGTTCTGATAGACTTTCATCAAAGTTCTCCACGTTTGTGTTTATACAGGATGTACCGCCCCCACCTAATGCCAACCAACATGTCAATACAGAGCTATGCGGAGCAATTCGCATTGTTACCTCAATTTGGCCTCCAGAGGCTCCACAATTGCGTCACATCCTTGGTACGGAGACCCCGAACAACATTTCCAGATGAAGCATAAATCAGCTTTTCAAATCAAAATGTATTTGTCACATGCGTCGAACAGTTACTGTTACTGTGAAATTCTTACTTACAAGCCCTTAACCAACATTGCAGTTAAAGAAATAGAGTTAAGAAAATATTTACCAAATAAACTAAAGTAAAAAAATATATAAAAGTAACACAATAAAAGGACAATAATGACAATAATAAAAGGACAATAATATTCAGGGGGTACAGGTACCAAGTCAATGTGCAGGGGTACAGGTTAGTCTAGGTAATTTCTACATGTAGGTAGGGGTAAAGTGACTATGCATAGATAATGAACAGCAGGTAGCAGCAGTGTAAAAACAAAGGGTAGGGCGGGCAATGTAAATAGTCCGGGTGGCCATTTGATTATTTGTTCAGCAGTCTTATGGCTTGGGGGTAGAAGCTGTTAAGGAACCTTTCGGACCTAGACTTGTCGCTCCGGTACTGCTTGCCGCGCGGTAGCAGAGAGAACGGTGTAATGACTTGGGTGACTGGAGTCTTTGCCAATTTTTTTGGCCTTCCTCTGACACCGCCTATTATAGAGGTCCTGGATGGCAGGAAGCTTGGCACCAGTGATGTACTGGGCCGTACGCACTACCCTCTGTCGCGCCTTATGGTCGGATGCCGAACAGTTGCCATACCAGGTGGTAATGCAACCGGTCAGGATGCTCTCGATGGTGCAGCTGTATAACTTTTTGAGGATCTCGGGACCCATGCCAAATCTTTTTAGTCTCCTGAGGGGGAAAATGCATTATCATGCCCTCTTTACAACTGACTCCACTACAGCCCCATCGATGTGAATGGGGGCGAGTTCGGCCCTCCTTTTCCTGTAGTCCACGATCAGCTCCTTTGTCTTGCTCACGTTGCGGGAGAGGTTGTTTTCCTGGCACCACACTGCCAGGTCTCTCACCTCCTCCCTATAGGCTGTCTCATCATTGTCGGTGATCAGGCCTACCGCTGTTGGAGTCGTCCTTGGCCACGCAGTCGTGGGTGAACAGGGAGTACAGAAGGGGACTAAGCACGCACCCATGAGGGGCCCCTGTGTTGAGTATCAGCTCACCCGATGTGTTGTTGCCTACCCTGATTACCTGGGGGCAGCCCACCAGGAAGTCCACAGTCCAGTTTCAGAGGGGGGTGTTTAGTCCCAGGGTCCTTAGCTTAGTGATGAGCTTTGTGGGCGCTATGGTGTTGAACGCTGAGCTGTAGTCGATGAACAACATTCTCACATATGTGTTCCTTTTGTCCAGGTGGGAAAGGGCAGTGTGGAGTTCGATTGAGATTGCGTCATCTGTGGATCTGTTTGGGCGGTATGCGAATTGGAGTGGGTCTAGGCTTTCCGGGATGATGGTGTTGATGTGAGCCATGAACAGCCTTTCAAAGCACTTCATAGCTACCGACGTGAGTGCTACGGGGCGGTAGTCATTTAGGCAGGTTACTTTCACTTTCTTGGGCACAGGGACTATGGTGGTCTGCTTGAAACATGTAGATATTACAGATTCGATCAGGGAGAGGTTGAAAATGTCAGTGAAGACACTTGCCAGTTGGTCCGCGCATGCTCTGAGTACACATCCTGGAAATCCATCTGGCCCTGCGGCCTTGTGAATGTTGACCTGTTTAAAGGTCCTGCTCACATCGGCTACAGAGAGCGGGATCACACAGTCGTCCGGAACAGCTGGTACTGTCATGCATGCGTCAGTGTTGGTTGCCTCGAAGCGACCATAAAAGGCATTTAGCCCATCTAGTAGTTCGCATCACTGGGCAGCTTGCCGGTGGGTTTCCCTTTGTCGTCCGTAATAGTTTGCAAGCCCTGCCACATCCGACGAGCGTCAGAACCGGTGTAGTAGGATTCAATCTTAATCCTGTATTGACGCTTTTCCTGTTTGATGGTTCGGCTGAGGGCATAGTGGGATTTCTTATAAGCGTCCGGGTTAGTTTCCTGCTCCTTGAAATCGGCAGCTCTAGCCTTTAGATCGGTGTGGATGTTGCCTTTAATCCATGACTTCTGGTTGGGATATGTACGTACGGTCACTGTGGGGATGACGTTGCCGATAGACTTATTGATGAAGCCAGTGACTGAGGTGGTATACTCTTCAATGCCATTGAATGAATCCCGGAACATATTCCAGTCTGTGCTAGCAAAACAGTCCTGTAGCGTGTGCAATACAGATTAATTTGTGCTGTTTCTTACATTTACATTTACATTTAAGTCATTTAGCAGACGCTCTTATCCAGAGCGACTTACAAAATGGTGCATTCACTTCTTTACTGTACATTTTCAAACCTGTGTCCTCATGATGGTGCAACAGTAGCCCGATGGTGTAGGCTATTGTGTTTAGGTAAGTTTGTTACAAAAGCCAAGTAAAGGTTGCCCTATAAGCTAATACTAAAAGCTGACAGGTAAAATGCTTTATTCCTTGTTATAAGCATCTATGACTTATATGGTGTATAATAAGATTAGTTCACATTACTGTAGCCGTAGAATTATAGGATTTCTGTGACTGTAGCTGGCACTTTCTGAATGAAGGCACCAATCCCCCTTAAGCTTTTTTGAAAAGGTCTGACAAGCAGGTTTGATATGATCCAGTGTGACTGTGATTTAAATAGTGAAGTCTGTGTCAAAGCAGCTTCATGTGTCTACATGGTATTACATTAGCCTGTCCATGATCCTGTAAAGATCATAATATCCTGTGTAGCCTACATTCAACAAGTGAATAAATGACTGAATAATATCACGTGGTTCTATTTTCTACTGGTAATAATAAGGTAGCACATTATTTTATGGTATTGTTTTCACCTGGTTTTTAATGGGAAATCTTAACAATAGGTACTCTTGGTACTTACTAAAAAGAATTGGCTACTACAGTGTAATGTACATTGTTACAGTTTGACCTTGTCTTTTTTGTATTGTATTATTTATAGAAAATCCCATTTTATTTTCTGATTTTTATTGAACAAATTGTGAAGGAGGGTGACAGTGGGGAAAGTCGGAGAGAGGTTGTGTCAAAGGGCAGTAGGCTCGATTCGTACCAATGCCGACACTGTAGACGTGTGCTGCATTACCACTAGACCAGCCAGGCCACAACCAAGTCATATCTTAGTAGGCCTAAATGCCTAGTTATTTCCAGGTAAACTGGAAATGGATGTTAACAATGGCCCTATTTCTAGGAAAAGTAACAAACTTGTCTTCTTGGTCTTGTGTTTGCAGATCTACCCGGCCTGTGGACGAAAACAATGGCACTAATCTCCCTCGAGGATCTCGACGGATTGGAGGATGAAGAACTGGACAATGACATCACTGACGACCCTGATTCAATGGAGGACGACGAGCAGCAGAGGCTGTACACCCATTGGCAGGCGATCGCCAGCACACACCAGGTGTCCGTCCCCCGAGGTAAGCGAGATAGGCGGTGGAGTAAAATAGTCCCATTCGAGGTAGTTGCTTGGCAGCAGTGTATTTGGAGACAATCAATCTGAGAAATTCATTGCAACAGGACATGGTTTCTTCCAACAGTTGAAATAAAATCTCAGATTCTAGTTGCTACATCCTGTCCATAAGCAAAGACGGCTAAACAAAGTCCCAGAAAATGATGACTACATTTCAACAATATTGGTGCATTGTTTTTCGGCACATTGTTTTATCTTCCACATTCCAAACCGTCTGCAATACAGCAGTATCACTTGATTGCTATAGTGTGTGTACTGAAGTCTCTATCATGGCGTACTCAAATGGGAATCAGTTTGAGGTCTAGTAAGAAGCTTGTAGATATTAGAGCAGGCCCATTTTCCTAGAGACTTGAATACTTGACATTAGCCCTTGACATTAGACATTAGCCCCCTTTATAAAAGGACATTAGTCCTTTTATAAAGCATAAGCCAATGACGAATTTCCCCCCACTTCACTTGGTTCCGGTGAGGTTTTTACCAGTGAGGTTTGCGCTCAGGCTGCTCTCTGTAAACTTTAAAATAAATGAAGAGGACCCCTGTGTTGTTTTGATAGAAATGACAGGACCAATTCAAGAGCTTACGCAACGGAACCAAACCCAAGAAAGAGAGCAGGTCCCCTTTGCCTCCATCTCTCAGGATGAAAAGGTACAGTATGTGTCCCTTCCACTTGTTACCAATCTTAGGTCAGGATGACAATGGCAGATATGTTGGCTGGCTGTTCCATTTTCTGGGTCATCTATCCGTCATGTAATGGCAGGAAGTGAAGGGAAGTCTGTAGTAAAAGCTAAATAAAGCCATTTTCTTGTCTTTCTTTTGAGTGTCTGGCATAATAAATAAAGAATGAAAGCTGTGTGTATGTTCAAACGGATTTGTGTAAATACCTGAGTGCAATGTGGTGTATAAAATCTGTGTTTGTGTGTTGTCTTATGACCATCCATGTATTTGCTTGAGTGCAGTTAATGTTGTGTGTGTGCACGTGTGTGTTTCAGCTTGAGCATCCATGCCATTGCTCGAGTGCAAAGTGAAGTGAAAGATCTCTTATATTCCCTGGATAACGAAGTGTGTGTTTGTCTATTTCTGCAGCTGGGCGAGGTGCTGTTTGAGGAGAGGGTATACCCTGCAGGGAAGTGGGCGTGCATCACTAAAGGGGAGAAGCTGTACGAGCAGAGCATCTCCATGGGCTTCATGAAACTCATGAAATTCATCTGCAAGGAGAACTCTGTCGGTAAGGGCTTAGTGTTCATGTTACTGTGTAATTATTGATGTAAGTATGGTGCAAAATCTATGGTAATCACTCATTGTTACAACTATATTGTAATCACTCATTGTTCCACTGTACTTACAGCAGTAACCCTAACCCTTATCATAACCTTAAGTACAGTGTATCTACAATTCATTGATTTGGGGCCTAGGCTCTATTGTATATAAATAAGTCATTCTTACTGTACTTACATCAGTAATCTTAATCCTTACCATAGACCTAAATATAGTGTATAGTAAGACAGGGTAACAGTGAGTAATTATAATAGCACACTCTTGTATCGACAGGACGCTATTTGGGAATGACTGTACCCATTGTGAACAGTATACAAATGCTGGAGGACGGCAATGGCTTTCAGAAGGACATCTTGACCGCATACTACCTGCCTGCTGAGTTCCAGGCCAACCCGCCTCAGCCAACTGACCCAGACATTACCATACTCCAAAGGGAGGCTGTACGAGTCATCACCCGGTAAGGACACTCCCACCTTTGGCTGACTTCGATACTCAAGCCCCAGGCTTGAGTATCGAGGCCTATTCTACTTCGCCTGTGGTTTTGAGACCTATTCTGACCTATTTACATATCTACATGTAAAAATAGACAATGGATTTAGATAGACAATGTCTAGCCAAAATGGGTGGAAATAATTAGTCAGATTAGTGATAATATCCATGTTGTTGTTGTTTTTTGAACTATACTGGCTGGTTTCCCGGACACAGATTAAGCCTAGTCCTGAATTAAAAAGCATTTACAATGGGGTCTACATTGAGCTTTTTTTGTTGTTGTCCAGTACTGGCTTAATCTGTGTGTGGGGAATCTACCCAAACAATAATGCTAACTTCTATAGATAATGGATACGTACTAGCTAGACTCACACACTACTTTGCATTGGTAAGATATCTGGCTAAAATACTATAGGTAAAAAATAATCAGATAATAGCAGTAATGACAGGATTTATTTAAACACGAATAACAAATGCGGTCTTCTGTAGGACGTTCTTCGGCACCACCACGGAGGAGACAATCATGCCTCAGATTAACCTGCTGTGGGAGATGCTGGGCCCCAGCGAGGAGATGCATCGCAACTCCTACATGGTAGCTGTCTACGACAACCCTGGAGTGTCCTGTCGCAGGAACGAGATCTGGTTCATCCGACGAGACCCCTAAATCTCTTATAACATTCACCTGTCCCCTCCGGTATCATCCCGACACCCCCCTATCCCACCCACCCCCCCTCTGTGCCTCTAGGGTCACGTTCATTGGCCGCTAAATGGAATAAAAGGGACAAACGGGGAGGGACTACCTGGATTTGGTCCAATAAGCAAGACTCATTTTCAGTTTCCAATGCAAAATGTTTTTAAAAATGTTTGTTTTTGTTTTTGCGTGCCCTAATGAACACAACCCAGATGATTCCTGTAACGGGATAGAGTGTGGATTAAAATGGGGGGAATGGCTCTTGGGTTGGTTTTAGTGGTGAAGATGACAAGATTACTTTAAAGATGGTTTTAGGTATACAGTATGGCAGGAAAATACTTATTTAACATTCACTGAGATTGAATGTTTTTTTATGCTCTAGGGGAGCACAAGAAAATACTAACTTCAGTGGCATCTATACCATGTACACAACCAAATATGGTGTTTAAAATACAAGTATATTGTATCTCTGTGAAAAACTGTCTGGGCATTACAAGAGTTAACTCTTATATCTCCATCACGTTTTATCTCAAAAAAAATGTATCTTGCTTTTTATGTTAAAAAAAATGGGGAATATCATCTAATCATTGCAAACTGGTGTCACATAGTGTCACAGTCCGTTTTACATTTCAGTCATTTAGCAGACGCTCTTATCCAGAGCGACTTACAGCAGTGAGTGAATACATTTTAAAACTTTTTTTCTTAATGATGTTGATACCATAATGTTTTTTCTAAACTATAATGATTATGTGTTATAGGTCTGTAACGTACTACAAAAATGGTGTATTTGCAGTTGACTAGAGTAGGCATCTAGGTTTAACCTATTATTATCCATATACATAGGTAATTCTGACACAACTTTATAATTCAAAGTTACTTGCAATGATATGTGGGTGTCTTACTCTTAACTGTAATTGAATTTTATCCTGCTAGTGAATTTTGCCCACACTTTGCTACTTTACCTACACTTTGAGGCTGGTGTAGGGATTTTGAGTATAGGTGTCCGAATAAGTAAATGACTATCCCTCTTCCCCCAGCCACAAAGCTGTAAATATTGATAAGACAGATTGGTCATTCGTTACCTTCAGTTGCCACTAGGTGTCAACCAAACAGTAACGTTTGTATTATGTTTTTTGTCGATTTATTTTCTTATAGGTGAATAGCGAATATCTCACAAATGAAAAGCTTTATTTTGGTGAGGTTAGTTGTAAATGGAGCTGAGACTGGGACCAGGCTCTTTAGATTTTGAGGAAGGTTCAAGCTTTTTGAAGATTCATAACTATAGTTAATGATGGTTGGGGAATGGAAGTTTAATTAAAGTGACTTATGAACCTGTCTGTTCAGCATGGCCAAATGATGTGCTCTTACTGTGCTTGCCTCTTTTTTAAATATATATTTCCCAGAATAAGTGTGTATTTGGTGTATTTGTTTGTATTCTCCAATAATTACTACGGTATACTTTTGATATGTTAAAATTGCACCCGTCCTCTCTTTTGTGACCTTGTATTCCTATGCTGTTTGCAACTGTTTTCAAAGCATACATTTGAAAATTGCAGTGTGAATTGTAGTGGGTTGCTTCAATTTAAAGCTGCAATATATAACTTTGGGCAACCTGACCAAATTCAAATAGAATTGTGAGGAGTTATAGATCATTCATTCTCATTGAAAGCAAGTCTAAGATGTAGTAGATCTGTTCTATGTGTGTTATTTCTGTGCTTCCGTTCTTAAGTTTTGTTTTGAACTCTTTTACTTTCTGTTTTGTACAATAGCTTCAAACAGCTGAAAGTACTATATTTTTGGTTATGGAAAATATATTTCACAGCCGTTTAGATGGTACAATGATTCTCTACACTATTTCTGCTTGTTTTGTCACAAACCAAAATTAGAAATTTTAGCAAACAGAGAGATTTCTGTATAGTGCATCTTTAAACTACTTAAAAGATTGCCAGTGTGAGTTAATGGAGATTTGATATGCATTTACACTTAAAAACGTACCGTGCTTTCAGAAAGTATTCACACCCCATTTACTTTTTCCACATTTTGTTGTGTTACAGCCTGCATTTAAAATTTATTAAATTTAGATTTTGTGTCACTGATCTACACACAATACTGCATAACGTCAAAGTGGATCTTTTTTTTTTTAAACAAATTAATTAATGCCTTGCAAAGAAGGGCACCAATTGGTTGGTACATGTGAAAGAAAAAGAAAAATGACCTATTTGAGCATGGTGTAGTTATTCATTAGGCTTTGGATGGTGTATCTATAGTCAATACAAAGATACAGGTGTCCTTCCTAACTTGAGAGGAAGGAAACCGCTCAGGGATTTAAAACAGTTACAGAGTTTAATGGTTGTGATGTGAGAACTGAGGATGGATCGACAATGTTGTAGTTACTCCACAATACTAACCTAAATTACAGAGTGAAAAGAAGGAAGCCTGTCCTGTTTGCAACAAGGCACTTAAGTAATACTGCAAAAAATGTGGCAAAGAAATGTACTTTTTGTCCTGATAATACAAAGCATTATGTTTGGAGCAACGACACATCACTGAGTTCCACTCGTCATATTTTCAAGCATGGTGTTGGCTGCATCTACCTACATGTACATATTACCTCAATTACCACGACTAACCGGTGCCGCCGCACATTGACTCTGTACCGGTACCCCCTGTATATAGCCTCGCTATTGTTATTTTACTGCTGCTCTTTAATTATTTGTTACTTAAAAAATGTTCTTATCTATTTTTTACTAAACACTTATTTTTCTTAAAACTGTAGTGTTGGTTAAGGGCTTGAAAGTATGCATTTCACTGTAAGGTCACCTTGTTGTCACCTACACCTGTTGTACTCGGCGCATGTGACAAATACAGTTTGATTTGATAATATTATGGGTATACTTGTCATCGGCAAGGACTAGGGAGGTTTTGGGATAAAAATTCTCCTTTCAGCAAGACAATAACCTAAATCAGAAGTCCAAATATACACTGGAGTTGCTAACCAAGATGACATAGAATGTTTGAGTGGCCTAGGTACAGTTTTGACTTAAATCTGCTTAAAAGTCTATGTCAAGACTTGAAAATGGCTGATTAGCAATGATCAACAACGACTTCGACAGAGCTTGAAGAATTTTTAAAAGAATAATGGGCAAATATTGTACAATGCAGGTATGCAAACTCCTTTGACTTACCCCAAAAGACTCACAGCTGTGTTTGCTGCCGAAGGGGATTCTAAGTATTTTGTGTAGATCAATGACAAAAAATGACAATTAAAACCATTTGAATCCCACTTTTTAACACAGCAAAATATGGAAAAAGTAAAGGGGTGTGAATTCATACTGAAGACACTGTATACAGCTTTTATAATCTTTGAACTGTACAATTTGTATTTTTATGTAAAATGAAAATAAAATATAAATAAAATGGTGTGGAGATGATTGATTCCACTAACAATAACTCAAAAATATTTTTTGCACATACCTGTCAGTTACCATTTGATATATCTTTGGTTATTTGGCTAGGTCATAGTTTGTCTTATTAGTATACCGCATCTGTCCAAAAACCTTACACAACTAAAATGACAAAAGTATCCCTTTTTGACAACTACCTTGTCTGCATTACATTTTTTAATAGTCTTTTCATTTATCCTTATCCATATTTACATTTGAGATGTATTTTAAATCGTTAAGGATGTAGCCTGAAATATAGCCTGAGCCTATGAACAAAATAATCAAATAATCAAAACAAGTTGTATGTGCTTAGGCCTACAGAAGAATGGGTGCTTGTCATGTTACTGCATCCCACTGCTGGCTTGCTTCTGAAGCTGAGCAGGGTTGGTCCTGGTCAGTTCCTGGATGGGAGACCAGATGGTGTTGGAGGGCCAGTAGAAAGCACCCTTTCCTCTGGTCTAAAAAAACTATCCCAATGTCCCAGGGCAGTGATTGAGGACATTGCCCTGTGTAGGGTGCTGTCTTTCGGATGGGATGTTAAATGGGTGTCCTGACTCACTGTTGTCACTAAAGATCCAATGGCACTTATTGTAAGAGTAGGGGTGTTAACCCTGGTGTCCTGGCTAAATTCCCTATCTAGCCTTCATACCATCATGGCAGCCTAATCATCCCCAGTTTACAATTGGCTCATTGGTGGTGCAAAGGGAGAACAAACAATTTATAGAAACCTTGCTTGATGTACAGCGTCAATCAATGCGGGACAATCTAATATGTTAAGGGAACCGGAGAATGACAACAGCAGAGGCTGGGAGGACACTGTCTGAGACTTTATGTCAACACAACTGAAACTGCCCACTGATGTTGTGTGTAATGTCACTTTCTCCAGAGTCCATAGAATGGGTAAGGCCACGGGCTATTATTGCCTGTTTTGACAAATTTAAGCAAAGGAAATGGCGAAGAGCAGGGGCAGAGAACTCAGAAACACTGATTTTGGAATTAATGATCACTTCCCCACCGAGATCAATGAAAGGAGAAAAAAACTGTATCCCATCATGAAGGAAAAGCGTTGCCTGAATCAACGAGTCTCCATGGTGATGGATAAACTTTACATCAATGGGCAATTGTATCGGGACTCTAGAGTAACTCCCTGGCTATTTTAATCCAATGTTCAAATCTGAGTTTGTGTGTTGTAGTGGATCATGACAACTTCAACTATAACGAATACATGCTCTATTGATCTTCACTTGATAAGGAAAGGGTTCCATATAGCTCAGGTTAATGTATGTAGCCTTCCTAACAAAATACATGAGGTTTTTAACTTGGTCAACATAAATAATATTCATATTTTGGCTTTGACAGAAACACATTTAGATGCATCTGTAAATGATGGGCAAATGAACATTCAAGGAAATAGTCTACTTAGAAGGGACAGGAATAGGAATGGTGGGGGTGTAGCACTGTACATTCAGAATCATATACCTTTTAAGAGGAGGGATGACCTTAATTTATGTCAATTAGAGGCACTATGGGTTCAAGTACATCTGCCTCACCAGGCACCCATATTGGTGGGATGTGTGTATAGACCTCCTAGCTCTAAGGTGTCCTATTTGGATGACTTATGTACTGGGATTGACCAGGCCACAGATAGTAACAGAGACGTGTTTATCTTGGGTGATTTTAATATAAACTGGAAGGATCATAATCATTCAAATAGAACTAAATTGATGAGATATGCCGAGGACTGTGGTTTGAAACAAATGGTTAATGATACTACTAGATCATCAACTAAGTTGGGTCACCGTTCAGACACGTGCATTGATCTGATCTCCTGTAATATACCATTGCAATGCTTAAAAGCCAGATCAATTCCATAATATTGTGACCATAACCATGAACACCAAGGTTCCAAAGAAACCCCCTAGGATTGTGGTCAAGAGAAATTGTAAAACATTTAATCATGAGCTATTTCAAAATGATTTGGCTGCTGTACCCTGGGAGCTGATTTATCTAGATGATTGAAATCACGCTACATTGTGGACCATCATGCCCCAGTAAGAAAGAGTACAGTTGGGGCTCGTCCATCTCCATGGATTGATGATGAACTGGGTGAGGCTTTTTCTTAAAGAAATATGGCAAAAGTCTTAGCAGCCAAATGTAAACTAGAAACTGATGAACAGAATTATAGAACATTAAGTAATTATGCAGATAAATTGAATCTTAAGAAAACAAAAAATAATTTACAAAAATGCTTTTATTAATTGTAAAAATTATTCGAAAAAGGTGTGGAATACAGGTAAGGGCTTACTTGTACATCTATCTCATCATGCCCATCTTGTAACTCCCTCCAGTAACCACGAGCACAACCGTTCCTTGATTTTAACTGGCGGCTTTATTCTGTAGTTTAGTCAGAATTATCACCTTCCGTGAGAACTATAAAGTAAATGAAAATACAGTTTAAGCACACTCTTACACCTTCTTGTCTTATGAGTGACTTATTAGCTTGGTATAACTCTGAAGTAATTACATACATAAACAGTTTAGCCGGAGCTATAACAGTATCAGATTGAACACACGAATAAAGGAAAAAAAATACCTAATTGGCTGCTTATTACAGAAGGGAGGAAATCAAACTTCACACTTATTATTCCTGGCATGAATTCACGCTTCATCCTAACATACACATATCAACCTTTACGAACTACACCCGGTAACATGAAAACTTAGCTAACATCGCGCGGGAAAGCCTTCACCCCCAAAGATGTGTTGCTACGATAATGATCCCCGTTACAACAGTTATTAGCCACGTAGTTCCACCTGTCTTATCATTTCCTCCGCATAGCGAACACGTAAACTATTCAAACAAAAAAACAACGACATAGATTTACAGATTAACTGTCAGTTACACATCTAGTGTGGAGGTTGGCAGGAGAACAATAACAAATCCAGCTGATATTGCCAATCATTTTGCAGATTTTTTTACAAAGAAAATGAATTTACTGAGCGATAATGTAAGCACACATTCTTCCAAACAAGCTATTGCCCAATGGATTGATGATCATATTATGAGCAACAAAACCTGCTCTTTTTAGTCTACAAATGGTGTCAGTAGAGGAGGTGTTAAACCTATTGAAGTAATTACCCGATGGTAAATCAACAAGTTATGATTTGATGGACAATTATTTACTTCGCTATGCTGCTCCCCAGATTGCAGCTCCACTGAAATACATATTTAATTGGTCAGTGGAAAAGGGGATGTTTGCAAATGTATGGAAGCATGCTAAACTGTGTTCTATTCCGAAAGACAGCAAAGAACCCATTACTGCTGCTAATAGTCAACCAATTAGTCTACTTCCTTCACTCAGTACGATACTGGAGGATATTGTGAGTAGACAAACATGGGAGAACATGGAAAAGATTATAGCCAATCAGCATGCTTATCGCAAAAAACATTCCACTACCACTGCATTGGTTGACATGACTTACCAGTGGCTCAATGCTATGGATAATGGCAGGTTTGTGGGTGTACAAATTTTTGATTTTAGAGCAGCATTTGATTTAGTGGATCATTAAATAATTTTGTCAAAATTAATGCATTATGGTTTTAAGGAGGTAGCACTGAATTGGGTACAGTCATATATAACTGACAGGAAACAGTCCATCTAAATCAATGGTTCATTTTCTTCCCCTCATGCTTTAAACTGTGGAATACCGCAGGGCAGCTGCCTTGGACCACTTCTTTACTTAATATATACCAACGACCTTCCTTATGCCTTATCTGAAACTCAAACTACTATATTTGCAGATGATACTACAATTTATACAGCAAGACAATCGGTTCAACATGTACAGCAAGCTCTACAAGTAGATTTGGAAAATATCAGGGTGTAGTGTAACGACCCTGGGTTTATAAGCGCGGATATCGACTCTGCCGCTCGATCATGTTTTTGGGGCACAGTCGATAGCGCGCTGGACTTCGGACTAGAAGGTTGAGGATTCGAGACCTGCTCCCTGCCTGTTTCATTACACTATACAACGTTTAAAACAGCCAAACTCTATTCACAATGGTATTCAGTTGGTAAGAGACAGACATTCAGTAAATACCAGGAATAGATTGTCCACCATCTATGTGTTATCCAGACAGAAAATAGAAATAGGCAAAAGAACATTTCGATGTAGAGCGTGGAGTACAGCAGGTCAGCCACCAGGGGGAGACTCATCGAGGCCTGGTGACAGACGGAGTATACATCACGTGCCAGGTCTCGACGGGCTCTCCGCCTAGGACTAATTGGGGCTGATTGGGGAGTTTGTGAGTAATCAAGGGCTGATTGCTCACCAGCTGTACAAGCCCCATAAAGCTTCCAGAAGGGCAGCACACAGGAGATGACTGAGGGAAGTAAGGTGACTTCTGTGTAGTTGGAGACAGTGCCCGAGCTAAGACAAGGGAGTTGAGTTTGTGTGTCCGACAGGATACAGCAAGACCCGGAGCCCAGAAGAGGGTATCCCAGAGAGGGTCTCATGGGGGAGACCAATCCTTTTCTTTTGATTTATTATTTAATAAACACCCTTGAAACCGAGCTAATCATACTCTGTCCGTGTCTGATCTGTGTAGAGAATGGTGGAGATGGTGGAGAATGTGGGCAATCTGATAATGTGGTCAGATCAGGGTTGACGTTTACGCAGCATCAGCGTGGACGAGTTGATAGCTCAGTTCGTCCAGGCCCAACAAGCACAACAGGCGGTTCAGGAACAAACGCTGGAGGAACAGCGATTAAAAAACGTCTGCCTCGTTGAGGAAATCAGGAAGCTGCAAGGAGGAGCGTCTCCTGAATCACATCCCAACCAGTTTTTACTCAAACTAACGGAAGACAATGACGTCAAAACCTACCTCTGTACGTTTGAACCGGCGGCTCTACGGGAAGGATGGCCAAGGCCGAAGTGGGCCAGTCTGCTGGCCCTGTTCCTCTCTGGGAATGCCCAAAAGGCGTACTGAGACCTGAACGACGAACAGGCGGCTAATTATGACGGACTTAAACGGGAGATGCTCAGCCGCTACGGGTACAGCCTGGCCCATCGGGCTCAACGGTTCCACGACTGGAGGTTCGTAGCCGACGCATCCCCCCGAGCCTAGATTAGCGACCTACTGCGCGTCACCAGGGCATGGCTCCTAACCGACGTATCCACCCTCTCCATCCTCGACAAAGTGGTCCTGGATCGCTTCTTACGGGCGCTACCCCACGACATGAAGAGGGCAGCGAGTCTATGCACACCTCAGACCTTGGAGGGCCTCCTGGAAGCAGTGGAGACGCATCATAACACACAGGCCCTGCTGAATGGGAGCCGGGATGAGTCGGCGACCCGTCCGAGGGGACGGAAGGACAGCCCCACCGCAGTGTTCCCCGAACCGACAGTCGGCAGGGCCAAAGGACCGCAAACCCGTGGAAAAATGGCTGGAGTAGGGCCGACCCGTCACCGACGACCCCATGTAGATGGAGACCAAAGAAGGTGTTTTGAGTGTGGCGCCCAGGGGCACATTGCCTGGAATTGCCCGGCTCGAGAGGAGTCGATGCCATCAGCTAGCCCGGAGGCGAGGTGGGTCACGCCGTGAACTATGTGACCTCCTGTTGGGCGCTCCCCGAATCAACTGCACCAATGGTCCCGGTGAAGGTTGACGGACACGACACGGAAGTGCTATTGGACTCTGGAAGTATGGTTACGCTCGTAACCATGAGCCTGCTGAACCAGGAAACCGAAAGGGGTAGGGAGATGTCCATTGCCTGTGTTCACGGTGACACAAAGCGGTATCCAACCGTATGGACCAACATCGTGACGCCACAAGGGAGCAGCCAGATGACGGCGGGTGCAGTGCCAGAGTTGCCGGGACCTCTCCTAGTAGGACGGGATTGTCCGCTGTTCGCGGCCCTATGGGGGCACGAGTTGAGGAAGAAGGTACGAGCTGGCTGAAGAAGAGAGCGGGAATGACCAATAGCCTGTGCGGCCCGGAAGCAACCGGTTAACCAGCATGTGTCTACGGCTCCGGAGTCGGAGTCGGAGGGGGAGCTGGAACCCGAACCCCCTGGGGAACCCCTGGAGGAGGAGACCAGCCTCCCCCTCCTCGATTTCGAGGGGCCAGTCGAGACCCCCGCTGGGGGCCAACTGAGGGGACAATTCGGGGCGGCCCAGTGGGAGGATCCGAACTTGAAAGCCGCTGCAGCGATAGCGATGGATGGACAGCTACTTCTGGAGGTGAGTGACTGGCGATACCCCCATTTCCAAATCAAGAATAACCTTTTTGTGTCGCACCAACATGGGGAACTTTGAGAGGTATTGTTGCTGCCCCGACGGTACATGGGAACCGTTCTTCAGCTCGCCCACACCCACCTGTTGGGGGCGCAGCTGGGAAGGGAGAAGACACGGGAACGGATCGCCGCCCGGTTCCACTGGCCGTGGAAGACTACTATCGCAGCTGCCCTGAGTGTCAACTCACGGCCCCGAAAGCCCACTTCCGAAGCCCATTGGTCCCCCTACGATCATCGGGTGCCTTTTGAATGCATCGCCATGGACATAGTGGGACCCCTGGTAAAAACAGCATGAGGACACCGGTACATCCTGGTGATAGTAGATTATGCCACCCGGTATCCCGAGGCCATTCCCCTACGGGCGGCGGTATCCAAGGGAATTGCCCGGGAGCTGTTCCACCTCTTTAGCCGGTGGGCATCCCGAACGAGATCTTGACAGACCAAGGTACGGAGTTTATGTCCCGCCTCATGAAAGAGTTTTGTACCCTCCTGCAGATCAAGCAGATCCGGACCTCTGTTTTTCACCTGCAGACGGATGGGCTTGTCGAGCGCTTTAATAAAACACTCAAACAGATGCTTCCTCAAGGTCATCAAGTAGGACAGGAAGAACTGGGACCAGCTACTACCCCACCTAATGTTCTCAATCCGAGAAGTACTCCAATCCTCCACTGGGTTTTCCCCATTCGAACTCCTCTACAGGAGGAGGCCACACGGCCTACTGGACCGCGCAAAGGAGGTGTGGAAAGCCCAACCGACCCCATTATGCAGTGTGGTAGAGCACGTGGAGACAATGACGGAGAGGATGACAGCCATATGGCCCATCGTGAGGGAACATATGGAGAAGGCCCAATGCGCCCAAGCCCAGGTCTACAATCAGGGAACCCAGCTCTGAGAATTCCAGGTAGGAGACCTGGTGCTGGTCTTAATCCCCACGGCCGAAAGTAAGTTCCTGGCAACATGGCACGGACCATATGAGGTGGTCGAGAAGATGGCACCTGTCAATTACCGCTTACGCAACCGGGGAGACAAAAACCTCAACAGATTTACCACGTGAACCTGTTGAAGAAGTGGCACGAGAGGACAGCCTTGGCCATGTTATGGTCAGGACCCAGGACGCCAACGGGACCAGTGGTGGTCCCGAGCAATGAGGACCTCGACCCGGCCCAGAAGCAAGAGCTCAGGGAGCTTGTCAATCGGAACACGGCGGTGTTCTCTGAGAAGCCGGGCCGCACGACCCTCATTGAACACCACATCCGTACCCGGCCCGGCGAAACAGTGAGAAAGAGGCCATATCGGATTCCGGAGGCCCGGAGGAAGGCCGCGAAACAGGAAGTGGAGGCTATGCTGAGGATGGGGGTCATTGAAGAGTCCCACAGTGCATTGTGCAGCCCCATCGTGTTGGTGCCCAAACCGGACGGTAGCCTCCGCTTCTGTAACGATTTCCGGGGGGTGAACGACAGCACCTTGTTCGACGCCTATCCCATACCGAGGGTGGACGAGCTCATTGACCGATTGGGAAAGGCCCGGTACATCAGCACCCTTGACCTGACCAAAGGATATTGGCAGGTACCGTTGGCAGCCTCCTCCCGGGAGAAGACGGCGTTTTCAACACCAGACGGGTTGTATCAGCTCCTGTTCGGTCTCCACGGAGCCCCGCCCACATTCCAGCGGCTGATGAACAAAGCACTTCGACCCCACCATTAGTACGCAGTGGCCTATTTGGATGACATCATCATCCACAGCCAAGGTTGGGAAGAGCACTTGACACGCCTCCAGGCAGTGCTGGACGCGATCAGACAAGCCAGGTTGACCGCGAACCCCAAGAAGTGCAAACTAGGTTTCGAGGAGGTGGAGTACCTGGGGTATTGATCGAACGTGGGAACGTCAAGCCCCAGGAGACGAAGGTTCACGCGGTATGTGACTGGCCCGTTCCACGCACCAAGACACAGGTCAAGTCCTTCCTGGGACTGGCAGGATACTATAGCCGATTTATCCCCAACTTCGCGGCTATAGCTTCCCCCCTCACCGATCTAACCAGGGCCCGCCTCCCGAAAACAGTGAAATGGACGAACGAGACAGAAGCGGCGTTCAGCCGTCTGAAAGAAGCGCTGTGCTCCCATCCGATTCTCGTAATGCCCGATTTCCAGGTGCCGATGGTGGTCCAGACGGATGCGTGTGATACGGGACTAGGCGCCGTTCTGTCCCAGAAACACGATCGGGAGGAGCACCCCATCATGTACATCAGCAGAAATCTGGTTCCAAGAGAAAAAAAGTACTCCATTGTTGAGAAAGTGTGTCTAGCGGTGAAGTGTGCGCTAAACACTCTCAAGTATCACCTGTTAGGTACCCACTTCACCCTGGTCACGGACCATGCTCCCCTGGTCTGGATGGGGAAAGAACACAAATGATCGGTTTACCAGGTGGCTCTTGTCCCTTCATCGCTTCTCTTTTTCTGTTGTGCACAAGTCAGGGACGAAGCATGGAAACGCGGATGCCCTATCTAGAAGGGAGACATATGTCGCACTGACGACAGTCGGGGGGGGGGGGCGTACAGCAGGTCAGCCACCAGGGGGAGACTTGTCGAGTATACATCACGAGGCGATGGCTCCATCTGCTGGACGTGCCAGGTCTCGACGGGCTCTCCGTCCAGGACTAATTGGGGCTGATTGGGGAGTTGGTGAGTAATCAAGGGCTGATTGCGCACCAGCTGTACAAGCCCCATAAAGCTGGAGAAGACTGGGGGAAGTAAGGTGACTTCTGTGTAGTTGGAGACGGTGCCCGAGCTAAGACGAGGGAGTTGAGTTTGTGTGTCCGACAGGATACAGCAAGACCCGGAGCCCAGAAGACGGTGTCCCAGAGAGGGTGTCATGGGGGAGACCGATCCTTTTCTTTTGATTTATTATTTAATAAACACCCTTGAAACTGAGCTAATCATACTCTGTCTGTGTCTGATCTGTGTAAACGTCTTGACCAAACCCCCTGGTCTGCCACAAGAGCAATAAAGAAATGGAATAATTTAACTGAGCAAACCAGAAACCTTTCAATATATAAATGTAAACAATGCTTTAAAACCATTTAAATATAATACATAGGAAAGTTGTGCTGGACTATGATAGATGAAGAATCAATATATCTTTTCAGACGGTTAGAGTATTTATCGGGTCAATATGTAAGTGTATTATGTCTGTTTGTAACAGTGTGTTATATGTGAAAATGTGATCGTATTACAAATAGTTTTTTAATGTTTAAGGACTCTTGGAAGATTAGTCCAAATGAGGACTAAAAGAGATCCTAATAAAATAAAATAAAATCCCTCCTCTCCCCTGTAACTATTCCCCAGGTTGTTGCTATAAATGAGAATGTGCTCTCAGTCAATTTACCTGGTCAAATAAAATAAAAAAATAAAATGTTTGCATAGAAAAGTGCAAACACGTTTGACCTACTAACGCTACCTTTAAAAAATAAAAATAAAATTGTGCCCACCATCCCCTCACCCCTCCCTCTCTTCTCCAAACACCGGAAGCTTCTCATCCAGTGGGAGCTAAGGAGAGAGAGTGGGAGAAAAATAAAAAAGCTACTTTCATTCAATAGTTTCGAAGTAATGGCATGTAGGCAGGCACTTGTCTTTTTTTTTTGTTGCCATTATTTGAAATAATGGAATAGGGCCCACGTCTTCACATTTACGAATTGATCGTGCAACAGTCGTATCATCTGACGACCACTAGACAAAGCAGTCGTTTCACGTTGGAGTACTTTTTAGAGGTCTTGTGAAACGCTGATAGTTCAGGTTTTCGCGCTGACTTCCCTTGGTTTTGGGTCTCGTTTTCTTGTGCGAATGATATAACTTAGTTGTGTCTTACTTTGCTGGAGTTCTATTATGGAGTTACCGTCCACAGAAAATAATGGTTTCAAAGAGAGTAACCTGAACTCGGCGAATAGGCGTAGACAAGGAGTCATGCCGACCATACACACCACGACTCTCTTTCTTATTTTCACCAAAGGTAAGAAGACACCAAGTGGTCACAAGCCCGCCGGGTGTTATACATGTTAAGTTATCTGAAAGTGTGCTTATCACCCGGTACAATACCGTATACTATAGACTACTACATCAATGTAACAAACAAGCTTTCTTTCAGAAAAATGTTGGTGACTAGAGTATAGGACGCTAACGAGGAACCCATCTCGGTTATCGAATAGCCCAAGTTGTAAGTGCTCACTAACAAAGTTGAAACAACGTTGTCTTGGGGTTTTAAAATGTAAACCTTTATTCTACAAAAGGCTAGTGTAATATTAAACGGCAGTAAACTCGTCACCCACTCCCCAAAAAACTCCATGTGCCAAAAGCATAGTCAGTGAAAACCGTGTTACTCATTTTGTATTTCTTATTGTTCAGTTGGTTAGTTTGGATAATGTCATGACCAAATATTCTATCCCCTTGAGCATTGGTCTTTGACTTGACAGCATTGCAGGGCACACAAAGAACTGTCTTCCAATGCCACACATGGTAATGCTGCAATTTCCATAATATTTCCATAACAATATGCATTTTACAGTATGTCATTTGAGCTTAGTAGAGCTCATAACAGGACCATGACTAAAAACTGTTTTTGGGCAGAAGGCAGAATAATTATCTATATTGGTTGTCTGCAAAATTCATGTTGGCATGGCCTGACTTTAGAAGGTTCCCTTCTGCTCAGCTTGATTCAACAGGCTCTTTCATAGAATTCGGCCAGACCTGGGCTGAAGAGAGTGGGGGAAGTGACTGGCCTACACTGAGTGTGCAAAACATTAAGAACACCTAACTAATATTGAGTTGCACCCCTCTTGTCCTCAGAACAGCCTCAATTTGTTGGGGCATGGACTCTACAAGGTGTCAAATGTTTCACAGGGATGCTGGCCCATGTTGACTCCAATGCTTCCCACCGTTGTGTCAAGTTGGCTGGTTGTCCTTTGGGTGGTGGAGCATTTTTGATACACACAGGAAAATGTTGAGCATGAAAAACCCAGCAGCATTGTAGTTCTTGAGACAAACCGGTGTGCCTGGCACCTACCACCATACCCCGTTCAAAGGCACTTTTGTCTTGCCCTTTCACCTTCTGAACGGCACATATACACAATCCATGTCTCAATTGTCTCCATGCTTAAAAATCCTTATTTAACTTGTCTCCTTCCCTTCATCTACACTGATTGAAGTGGATTTAACAAGTGACATCAATAAGGAACCATAGGTTTCACCCGGATTCACCTGGTCAGTCTGTCATGGAGAGAGCAAGTGTTCTTAATGCTCAAACCTTTTCCGATCATCTCAGAGCTCCAATTCCAATTGGGCAGCACAGGTGGATTGTTAGAGCTTGTCAGGAATGATATGTTCATAGAGATCCTATAACTGAATTATAGGATCCTATGGATATGTTGGTAAGGCACATACAGCGTGTAGAAGGGCCATTTATCTATGCTGCAGGCTAAAGCCGCCTGTAAAAGTTTAAGGTAAGCATGTGCAAAGAAGTGATATGGCTCAAGCTCAATGCTTTTGCTTTGGTCCTTCTTCCGCAATGCCCCAATGTATGCCTACTGTATATATTTTTTCTCTTGTAGGTAAGTGGGAGTGTAGAGAAACAGTCAGAGAATGGATTTGTATATTTTTGGAGACATGGAGAAAAAGTGTGTTGGGGTGTTGTAGTTGGCCTCAGGGTCTCTGGAGGAAATGGGACTACATTTGCATGGAAACCCAAGAGATAAAAGCAGCCTGACGAGACTTCACAGGTAGTTGAGGGGCCTACTTGATCTTTAGAACTCGAGAGGGACCATCTCCTTCCATTGTTATGGAAATCAGGATTGGTCTGGGAAAAATACTTTAGAAGCACTCACTGTAATTGCAAAGACAGAGGTAGTATCATTTCACTTGACAAGTCCCTTTGCTCTGAATTGGGCTCACATTTTTAGTTTTTTCCAAACTAAGATGACTGAGAAGCATGCTATGCTGTAGTATGGTTTTGATACTATAATTAAGTGGATAAGAGCCCCCAGTCTTATTGGAGTGTTTTTAAATGCAAGGCTCCATGTATTGTTTGAAATATCAACATTTTGATTTCTGGGGCTTCAGAGAGGTAAATAAAAATGTCTTCAGATAGTTATACATCAAAACCATATTGTGAGCCCTTTTCCCCTGACAAGATGGTCCTGTGTCGTGATTTAAGATCTACAGTGTATAATGTGAAACATCCTTTGCCTTGAAATACTGGAATATGGCCTGCGTCCAAGGAGGTTTCAGTTAGAGGAATAGTTCACATTGATTGCAAATGTATAGTTATTTGGAGAGTGGTCTATGTACCTGGAGAGCCAGCGATCTAATATTTGGGTTTGTTTACTTTGCTATACATCCAGGCTGCTGACGCTAGTAAAGATTATTTTCTTGGTATTATTACCTTTCACATGAGGTACATTTGTAAGTTGAGTGAACTCTCTTAAACCAACAGCGCCCACACAGGACATAGGCAACTCTACAGAAGGCTATATCACACAGGGCATAGGGGATGCTACAGCCGGCTATATCGCAGAGATGAGGAAGCGAGGATAACCAAACGCGTACTAAAATAATGATAATTGAGCTTCCTTGCTTTACAATAAGATCAATCATCACCATTTGCAGCAATGGAACTGTTATTTTCTGAAACATTGAATTATGCCTATAGTATTCTAATCTTATTTCCAACGTTCATCCAATTTGTGTACTTTCAGAGCTTGTACAAATTTGCTGGTTCGATCAAAACCCAGTCCTTATTTCCTATACTGCCATCTGTTCCTAGTGTGTGTGTGTGTGTGTGTGTGTGTGTGTGTGTGTGTGTGTGTGTGTGTGTGTGTGTGTGTGTGTGTGTGTGTGTGTGTGTGTGTCTTGTTAAAGCAATGGCAACTACTCATATGAAAGAGAGGGCCACTCTGGTCTATGACAAATGTGAGGATGGAGGATAAGCGGCTGAAATGTTTTCTTGAAACACATTCTGGATTAGGCGTGAGGGCATGTTCTTCCCTCTTGTCGAACTCCTCTGAGGTCTCATGGGTCTTTGGGACTGTGCCGTTAAATGTCAGGGGTAACCATCACTATTCTCTTTTGGCACACCTCTGGCAGCTGCAGTTTGATCAGACACACGAGTGTTTATTACAGCTGAACTTTAAGATCTGGAAAATATGTTTTGAAGGATTTGTTTTGGGGGGGGGGATATAATCAATCTCACCACTATTGCTCTTTAGTAAGCCAAAGCAAATGGTGTTAGCAGTCAGTGGGCAACCCTGATATAGGGCATTTATTTGAGAGGGTGGTTGATGTATAAAGATTTGTACTATTAGAAGTGTAAAAATAAGACCTCAACCTCTATGCAACGTCACACACAAATGAAATATGCACAATTTAGATGAGTAACTGTTAACTGCTGCACCGTATTTAACGCAAAACAGCAGTGACACTATTTACACTGTCAAAATATCATGTTTTTAAAATTAGGGGGGGGTGTAAAGGTAACATTTATAATTGAGTCCTCTGATATGGTAGATGCTCCTCTATGCCCAACTCATAGGGTGATTGATGCCACTTTATTTGCTTGTTGAGTAAATCTACCCTGGGTAAATCCAGCCGGGCCATGCCAAAGCATGTTGTAACCGAGGTGCTTGTAATTAGTTTCCACAATGCCCTCCATATTTGGCACCCAACCCTGTGCATAAAGACGATGCCAGCGGCCGACATAACTGATGTTTGATCTGATAGCCCTTAATGAGCACCTAAAATGACAGCCTGGCAGATGTTTGAAATGAATGCCTGTGTAAACCATGCCACCCGTCGTGAGATTGCTCGCCGGCAGAGAAATAGCAGGGCCTTGGCAAGGAGGAAGAGATTCTGCTCATAAGATGTCAAGTCATCTGATATGGAGTGTCAGCCAGGAATGGCCTGAACAAAATGGTGGGAAAACTGGCCTGTTTTGAAGTGTCTAATGATGAACTGTTCAACAACAACAAAAAGCTCAGAACTGTTTGGTCTCCAGACTCATGGTAGTATGTGTTTTTAAACATTTCAAAGCATTTGGTTTAACTATTGTTTTTCCTGCTAAATTGGACGTTCTTTAGAACCAATTAAGGAAACGACATCTGTGTGTGGATATGTTACTCTGGCGTACTTGGG
The DNA here is from genome assembly GCF_965601325.2 of Salmo salar. NCBI lineage: Eukaryota > Metazoa > Chordata > Actinopteri > Salmoniformes > Salmonidae > Salmo > Salmo salar. The sequence continues at coordinate 51,374,962 of NC_138292.1, read as the reverse complement.
TGCTTATTTAAAAAAAAAAAAAAAGTAGCCCCTTTTTCCACTTCTTGATGGAAACGGCTTTGTTTGTTTAAAACAAGAGCTATATTTAGCTTTGAACTTGAAGTAGGCTCCTTTGGATATTTTCAGGAGGATCTGTTCCTGAAAACGGCTCCAATTTCCTGTGTGGCCAGAAAACATTGGGTTGAAAGCAGCAGCTTTCACTGGTTGCAACAAGGATTAAAAACTGAAGATTGTGTGGAAGATAAATCCCAAAGATGGTGCGAGTCATCAGTTGCAGAACTACTTTGATGACCCAATTATTTAATGATTCCATTGTCTTTACTTAATTTCATCCTTCTCCGTTAACGTAGTCTGTTGGGCGTGAGGTCAAACTTCAATTTTTGCCGTTGCACACACTTCATTGCCACTTCATAGATGAATCAAAATGTCACCCTTTTTTAGACATGCCTTTCTGCCAAAGCTAGGACCTAGGCTTGTCTTTCAGCCATGTATGAGCCATTGGCACCATATCAGTCAAGAAGCATAGCCCTGTAACCCTGACAAACCTCGGTGCTGCTGACTGGGTGAGGACTGTTTCCATGTTGTAAAGTACACTAGGAAAGCCTGGCAGATGTCATTCACAATTCCACATAGAGATTTGGCTGCATTTCTTTCCCATTTTTAGAGAGGGATTTCACTGTTAGTCTACACCTGTTGTTTATGACGCATGTGCCAAGTATTTAATTTATTGAAGTATGATTATGGCTTTTTGATAAAATTATTTGCAGATAAAATAGAGGTGAAAAAAGCATGTCATCAAAATACTTGCACATAAACCTTGAATAACACACTCCCAGAACTGCTTGGGTTTTGTGCGAATGATAAGTAATGAAATAAGAGTAATCGCTGACGCAGTGTATAAAGTATACACAAAGTAGTGGTCCAACTGTTTATGTCCGTGCCATCTCTTCATGCTCCTCTAAAATGACGATGGCATGTGAAATGGACAGCGAAACTTCAAGATGAAAAGAACCCCCTCTGACAGAGCCAATCACAACTATGCATGGCTACCGTTGAACATGAGGCAAACCAAAGGCTGCTCAAAAGCCACAGGCTACAATCATCAAGGGAAACCCACACAGACTGAATCCAGGGCAGAGGGGTCATGAGCAGGGGAGAAGAGATGATTTTATACTTCGCCACCCAAGAACAAGCTCAGTCTGAACCGTTTGAAAAACTAGGGACATGAGTGCTGGTACCTTTTTGAGTCCCTCTGTGGTAAAACTATTTATTGCTAGATGTTTTGCCAGATTTTTGCCCTTCATTGCGTATGAACCCTTTCCTGTCCTCTCAAGGGCTGTCTGGAGAGATTTTGTTTTAGGGACAATTTTAGTCTGTTGACCTGCCTGGAACCAATGTGAAGTTGGCTGGTGAAACTCCTGAGTGCTCTGCAGAGAGAACAAGTGGTTCTTGTTATGAGATCAGAATTTGTGTAATTAAATTGAAGTCCATATGCTTTTCATTAAGCTCCATCTATTTCCAGAGCCGAATTTAGAAATACCACAACATTCCCAGAGCACCAAAGGCTTTTTAGATTTTATGTACTATAAAGAGAAGCGTGTGGAATTTACTGTGGAGGATAGACTAACCTTCAGTACTACACACATTTCCCCCTTCCCGCCAATTTAGTTTGTGAGAAGAAATAATTACTTGGTTAATATGCCAAGACTATCAACATATGAGGTCTAAAAAAAAAAAAACTGCTGGGTTGCACGACTGTGAACGTCCCAAGCCTCGTCTCCTAAACATTTTTCTGACTTTCAACATCCTCTGCTGTTGGCCTCCCTTAATGTTTATTGTATTTTGTCCCTCGTGTGCTCTAGGGGTATTGTTTGTTTGTCAGGGGCCCCACGCTTTCTGCGGTACGCATCAGTCGCTTGCACTTCTCGCAGCATGAGGTCAACACTGCCAACTGGCAGGGGTGAAGCAGGGGGTGGAGAGGATGAACCCCCCCCCCCCCCACCCACAGGGGACAGCTAATTGCATTGCATTCTACATCTCACATCGAAAACACATACTCTGGATAGACTTCTAAGTCTGAGCTGCCTGCGGCAGATGCCATACCACGGAGGATGAGGGGGCATAGTTGAGATGTGTCATGGGTTGTAACCTGGCTTTGGTGCATCAATTGTTATTTCCTCCCGAAAACAGAGAGTAGGCTGCTTTATCACCTTCAAGCCAGTTAGCCAACAGTAAAATGAAAGCCCCAAGGCTCACATGAGAAAAGTGACTGAACCCCTGACTCTTCCAGGGCCGTAAACTTGGCTCTGGACTCTAACGATCGAGGTACACAAAGTGTTTATTTTCTTCTCCAGGAGCATATCAAATTAGGCATAAGTAAAGGCTTTGATTTCTGGATCAGAACATTTTCTAAGACCTTTTCCTTGTAGATTTTATCAGAAATGCATCAAAGCCCCTGCCAACTAATATCGACACTTTTATATTTGGTTTTGGAGAAATTGTTTACCTTCTGAGTTTAAGAAATATTGCCTTGTGCCTCTTAATTCCGTAACCAAAGACCGACATCTTTTAAGATTATTTTAAAATGTCTCTCCCTCATGAGGGAGGATAATGAAAGTTCACAAAGTAATAGGTAATGGTAGACGTACCAATTTAGTTCTAGTGATTTTTACTGATATCAATTTTATTTAAATTATTTAGTGAATATAACTCGTAATTACATTACCAAATTGGTAACTGAATTACCAAATAAATCAGTAATGGAATTACTGCAACTGAATTGGCTACAATGGGAAATCATAATAGTCACAAATCACAGTTGGGTTACCTGCTACTGTCCTCCCTTCCACTGTCATGTTCAGCTCAGAACAGCTTTGTCTGTCTCATGGTCAAACCAAGAGTGTTAAAACAGGCCGAGTCTGGACAACCTTCTCTCGCTCTCAGCTCTTACTGACATCTACCCATGAGCCCCCTTTAACAAGCATCCTAACGCACTGACTGACATCGGACGTCCATGGATGTTGAAAAGTAGTTTACGTTTGGTCAGTCGACCCTGGCCTTGATGTTTAACGTCCACAGACGGACTGGACCAAAGAATATCCCACTTTTACAAAGAACAATTCATGTGTAACTGTTGCAGTTTGCCCACACACTAGTCGCCGCTCAACTCCATCGTAAATCGTTGAGTTTAGTCGGCTAAATAGAGTACGGTACAATGTAGTACTGTACAGAAAAATGTATTATAGTACTGTATATAGGTGGTTTAATCCATTAGTCTTTTCTGTAGTATTTGTCGTGTCATGTAATAAAATATTTATTTTACATTCATAACCTCCACCAAGAAAATGACCATGTATGGCCATAGTAAGCTCCCACTCATCTCTGTACCCACCCCCCTCCAGCTGTTTTGTCCCTTGTATGTGCAGTGACGGGGCAGGGGATTCTCAAATATTTTGGCCACAGATGGGTATCCATCTCACAGCTGGGCCCCTGCGTTAAATGAAGGGAACGGTTCACCAAGGATTTAAAGTCTCATCGGCCTCCGATACAATCTCATGCCATGCTCTCTGTGATTACAGGACAGAAGAGAACAGCTGCAATGCAAACCCATCCTAGGTCTGGTCTCTTATATCGAATTAATTCCAATGAATGTTTTTGTGCGATATTCCAAATGTTTGTATCGGATGAAGTTATTTTGTATTACGTTTTTATTAGCGTTTGTCTGCTTGTTCTCATGTCTTTTTGGTCTCCTTCGCTGTAAGGCAGGCGACAAGCTTATTTTGGACAGGATTTGGGCAAGAGTGAAACCTCTCGCTTCGCCTTTTCCTCTCTGTTTACACACACACACACACACACACACACACACACACACACACACACACACCAAGCCCCTCCCCCTGCCACACCAACAAAGTTGAGAGATCACTTCTTCCTCTGACAAGCAGTTTGAACTCGCAATTTGCATTTGAGGTTTGGTCCAGCAGAATCTGTCAAATGGACATTGAAAGACATTGAGACATTTTACTGTAATAAAGAAGTGAACCTTTCTAACGCTACCTTTTTTATGTTTCAACTACTCAAATTGCACGCAGAGCAGACACTACTAAAACAGGAGTATAAGTGAACATTGATTCTGGAAAATGAATGCTCAGTTTGTCGCACGGCATTGCGGTACCGCTATCAGCATTTTAGCTACAGACTGTTATGCTAGCTGTGTGGTCTTTTAATTTTTTTTAAATAAATGTGCAATAAGCATTCAAACATAATTAGTCAATTGTTTTCATTCTGAGAAATAAGGTAGGCCACTTGATTTCAACATCTGAACAAAGTGGACATGCTAGCATGCTGTTCAAACAGTCGGGAGACAGAAGGGTGTGTTCATAACAATTCAACTGTTCAGTCTTGTTAGCTAGCAAATAGATCCAAGTTAGCTAAACTTTAAATGTAAACATTAACTGGCGACTCACTAGCATGTTTTTTTGCTTGAGAAATTGAGACCTGTGTTCATTTTCTGTATGACAATACCTGCTACAAGAAGTTAGTCGTTATTGGTGAATGTGCATTATGCATTGTTCTGGTGAAATGTTTGAACAAAAAGGGCATTTTCATAGACTTGAAAGCCAGATCAGTGATTATTGCAAAAAAAAAAAGCAGGTGAAATTAGTTAGAAAAATTATATTATTTAGCCTAATTTCACACGCTGTGAATTCATTCGGTTATTGCTGGCTGTTTGAAATGCGGTGCATCTTACCTTTTAATTCTACAACAATGCTTATTTGGAGAACATAAACAATATCTTGTGAATCGCCCATAAGTGAATCGCCCATAAAAAAATCAAGATGATTTTTAGGCCATATCGCCCAGCCCTATTTCATTCTACTGCCGGGCACTTCTTTGCTGTGCTCCTCCTTTTGAGTGGAACATTTGTCATTATTGTCAACTTATCTAGGAAGCACATTTAGCAGTTATGATTAAATTGACTCCTATGCCTACTTCATCATTATCTCGCTTGACTTCCTTTTGTATGGAGAAAAGGAGTCTTACACAGCAGTGTCTGATAAATCCCTCAAGCAACATCCTACTCAGTGTCATTGTCTTACATCAGATGGCGTGTTGATTCCACCTGAACTGATCTGTCTCGTATCTTTGTAAATGGTAATGGAATAGATCAAAATTAGTTTGGCTACAAGGGCTGCCATAACGTTGAAAATATTACCTACGTGACATCGTCTGCGGAACTCAATTTCTGCATCAAAATTGTCTGAATTAATCTAAGCTAAAACATATGCCAATGTTTTTTTTGTTGTTGGGTGAATTAAGGATTATTGTGCTTCAATTAGCAGTGGTTCTGAAGTTTTGACGAAGCACGAAAGCTAACAAATTTGTCCAACGTAAACTTGCTAACGTTAGCTGAGCCAGTCGCTGAAATCATCTTTGACTGAAACGGTGCTGCCAACTAACCAGTCTTCCAAAAAAAGCTAGCAAGTTACTGTAGCTAGTAGTGCTAGCTAATGCTTACATTGAGTTTTCATGAAGCAACTGTTCTTCTGCCACGAGTCATTGCAGTAGCCTCCCGAGTCAGCTGCTGTCCTCAGCTGACCCAATGATACAATTGCAGGGAGAAACATGCTGATCCTACGGACTGATTTCTGATATCAGTTCTTTTTAATTGTGGGGCTGCATGTCCACAACTTCAGGGGAATTTAAACAGGCTAATGCAAGCTTTTTGTGTCATTCATGTCAGTAAGCTAGTTACAACAGTTAGCTACATAGCTGATCAAGTCACTGCACTGGCAACCAATGTCCTTGTGCAGCCTTTGTGCAGGAGATAGCCACTGGTTTATTTAAACATTTTTGCGTACTATTAAATCACTGTCACAACGTTTGTAATAATTTTGCTCGCTAGTTAATCTGTCTTTCATGTCATACAAGAGCGCAGTGATGTCAAATTAGGAACTATGTTTGAATTTTAATGGCGGATGCTCAATATTCATATTTTAAAATGAGTTCCACGTCCTACATGACAGACTTGTTGAGGAACGTGAGTCGTGGAGGAGTCTCCCAGAAACCAAATCACTGGTACCCTGCACCTCTGCATCGTGGCCCTTACCAGAGTGTATTTACCGTCTCCCCTTTTTGCCTGTTGTCTGTCAATCTGGACTGTGTTATTAAATGGAGGGTGACTTGCTCCTACTGCACTGTCCCAATGGACTGCAGTCCCCAACTGGTTCATCTCAGTATCTGCGGGCATTTCAGAGCGGGCACCTGTTTAGCCATGTCCAGCTTGACACTGTCCCTCAACGTGGGAGCAGCTGCACAAACATCCAACTTCCTGCTCTCCCGGACCCTCTGATTGGCCTTGTGAACGCCTACCTACCCCCTTCGACTGCAACGCCCCTTAAATGGCTGTTTGTTTGAGGGGTCCAGGCCCAGTGTGATACCGCAGGCCCAACTGCCTTGCCTGACTATTAGGCCTTTCTGGACTATTAGGTTACCCCAGGGAAATCAGCAGCTGAAAGTGATGTGCTTTAATATGTTGCCTTCTCGCCCTTGACAGCCACGGAGCTCGATGACTTAAATTGCTTTTCTCATGCTCCCGTAGCGTTGTCTGAGGTGGCTGAGTTGAGGACAATGGGAGATTCAGTTTCTGCTGTTTGTGTATTTGCATAATGATGCTCCTCAGCCTTGTGGACCGTGGGTATGGTGAAACATACCTCAGTAATAATTATGGCAAGCTTATGTACAATATGACCCCTTACAGTGGGTCATATTTCACAGGGTGGTTTTGTTTTATGGCTCAATTTAATGCTTGGTTCCTTTAGTGGACAGGTGGTCCAAATCAACTCTACACAGTTGTTAAATATGAGTCTGCTCACATCCATGGAGTCATCCTTACCCCTGATGTATAGCACCAAAATAGGTCAGTTTGAAGTTACAACAGAGGAAGCCCACAATATAAGGGAACATTCTCATTTTTATTCTACAGTTTGCCGTTGTGGTCTCTCCCAGTCTTCACATTCCACAGCGTTCTGTATCTTGTGAATTACACCTAAAATATTTCTGTGCCCATCTTTCCTGCCTACAGTCAATAGCACTTGGTGGGAGGTCCCTGCATCTGCATCGAAGCCTTGTAGGTATCTTCAAATGGAACCAGTCACAGACCAAGTATCTTTACACCAAAGGATCATTGACCGCTGTGCATCAAAGCCCTCCTTTGTGAGAGCGAGGGAGAAACCACAGGAGTTTTTTTGGCACTAACAGAGCCAAGTTGATCTTTGAAACAAGTAGGGTACCACTATACGAGCTGGAAGAGAAAGACCAGTGCCCTAAACCTCCTGGTGCATAACTTATACTGAATGGAAGAGTTTACAACTCAACCGATCCAACGCGTGTAACATCATAACAATTGATGCCTCAACTTATTTGCTTCCCTGTTTGGTGCACGATTTGTGTCTTCAGGTTCACATGAATATTGATTTTAGCTCGATCTTGGGAGGTAGGTTATGTTTGTCGATCAGATCCCAGTTGTGATGTAATGTACCGCGTTTTATACAGCAACAGGTTCCATTTGTGGTTCATGTTTCAGCCAATCAGGTTTGCTTACACTCGGTTAGAATAGTTCCACTGCTCCAGCAACCATGAATGCCACCTTTTGTCACTTTAAATTCCTGCCCTGGAATCAAGGAAGAGGTTTGGGAATGTTCCAGTGCCAGGCATTTTTGCAGAGGCTAGGGTCCTCACCTAGACACTGATTTTGTAGACCCTTTTAAATGTGCAAGACCCTTGTCATTCCTGATTATCTCAGAGAATCTCATGATTTGAAATTCAATATAAAATAAAGCCTTCTGGACTCCAATGGTCCATCATGATGTTCTGGTAAATGTACAATCTCTGGTCAAACAATTCTTTACATGAAACAAATGTTCAAGGCTTCATCCTCACGACCCAGTTTAGCTATACTCTGCACAATTGATGCCATGCAACATGGCGAGTCACCACATGTCTGTTGATTTTTAAAATTTCTTTGGCAAGTAAATTTCCCCAGAGTCCACCCAGAAGAGGCGACAGACTGACGCTCGCTGGAGGCCACGCGAACATTCACCCTGTTTATTTTCCTGTGGGAAAAAGTGCAGGAAAGATGTACATACAACCCCTGAACTGTCCACTGCATATTCATGCGAGGAAAGAACACACATTTTCCCCGAATTAGGCCAACACCCTGTGGCGGGCGGGGGGGGGGGGGGGGGGGGCATGCATGCAGGAAATGTTAGATTTCTCTGTGGCTGCTAGTTCACCACTGCTTATGATAAAAGTACGGCGTCACCGTTCTTTTGTTTTCTGAGAGAACGTCCGATTTGAATGAATCAAGCAAATGTATTTATAAAGCCCTTATTACATCAGCTGATGTCACAAAGTGCTGTACAGAAACCCAGACTATAACCCCGAACAGCAAGCAATGCGGGTGTAGAAGCACGGTGGCTAGGAAAAACTCAGGCTATGAGGGGTGGCCAGTCCTCTTCTGGAGATTAGAACAGAACATGGCCAAGATGTTTATAGATTACCAGCAGGGTCAAATAATAATCACAGTGGTTGTCGAGGGTGCAACAGGTCAGCACCTCAGGAGTAAATGTCAGTTGGCTTTTCATAGCCGATCATTCAGAGTATCTCTACCGCTCCTGCTGTCTCTGGAGAGTTGAAAACAGCAGGTCTGGAACAGGGAGCACATTGAACTCCATCTTTTAAATAGAGGTCATTTATTGAATAGCCTAGATTTAGGTTTGTTTATTAATTGCAATGGTTCTTGAATGACACCATCAGGCTCTGTTTTTACACTTGTTGTGACTTGTAGTTTTGAATAGTGGAGGTCTGAGTAGACAGAATAGCTATCGCCTACATTGCAGCAATGACTCCCTATTCTCTCATCTGTTCAGCTCTTCTGGGTCTTGGTACCCTCTTAATCAAGAGTATTCCCTGAGAGGATCCTGTCTCCATGGCAGCAACAGGCACAGATAATGGCTTGTCCTGTCCCTCTGGCTGTGCTAAGTTTGGAATGTGTCCTACCCTGTAGAGGAGAGAGCTAGTCTGTGTGTGTGTGTGTGTGTGTGTGTGTGTGTGTGTGTGTGTGTGTGTGTGTGTGTGTGTGTGTGTGTGTATTTTATTTATTAGTGGACCACAGGACGTGCGAGCTAGAGCCAAAGAGACGAGTCCTGGGGGCATTGTTATTGGGCACCGAGGGCTATTCTCCTTCCTGTAGTCTCAATTACACTCTCACTAGGTACTTTAATGATAGAACCACTCTTGAAGCAGTGAGAACACAGTGTTGTGTACTTCCAGTGTGTAATTGACTGGAGTTCTGTAGCTAGCAAGTGAGCTTTTTTACTTTGGATGGAAAGAGAGGGAGCGTGATAGCCCACCAGAACAAAGCGGTCATTGGACATCATTGTAAATAAACATTTTCTCTTAATTTACTTAACTTAAAAAAAAAAAAAAATATATATATATATATATATATATATATAATACAGGTAACTAAAATGCATGCATGTTCAGGTAACTAAAATGCATGCATGTTCAGACACTTTTACTCTCTCACATTTGCTGGGTAGCCCAGGAGTCCCATTCATCCAAGGCTTAGGGGTATGAATGAATACCTCGTCCTCTTGAAGCCGGGCAGATGCCACTCCGCATTCCATCCCCTTCGCCGGTATGCGCTCTCGACCTGCGATGTGTTGACGTTGTTTCCCGTGTGTATTAAAAAGAGACCGAACCAGGTGCAGCCGCATTGGGCGCAGTGAAACTGTTTTGGTTCTAACTGTTCAGGATACATTCTTGTTTAGTTGTTCTTTCAAACCAGTCTCTTGATTCCACACATGTATGTCACTATCTCACCACAGCACATTTATTGTTGATAGACTTATGAAACATAATATGAATATAACTATGATGAATTCAGTACACAAAAACACAAATATAGTATCAGTCATAGCCAGTTATTGTTCCCCCCCTTTGTAAAACACAGCAACCTGTACACCGAGGCCAAATGCCAAAGTAAGGTGGTATGCATTCCATGGTGGAGTGAGGGGGGTCAACTGAGTGATGGCACAGTGCCCGCCTACCTACGACAATATTAGGGAAAACACTGATATCAGCTCAGTTGATGAGTGCCAGTCATTCATCCTCTCTGCGCATTAAAAGTGTAGCCTACTTGTGCCATTTTCCCCCCTTCCTCTCCATGGGAAAGCCGAGGATTTATTTCCCACTCCCAGTGCAGACTGGTCCGCTCCCAGCATGGGCCTTCGCTCGGCCTGGGCCCCAGTAACCAGTCACTGGAGCGAGACAGACTGCCGTCTCGGTCTCAGGCAGTCGTCTGTCTGGATGAATGGGCATCTCTGAGTTCCAGACAGGCTCTGCCAATCACTGAGGATCAGTGGCACTATTCAACGTCTGGGACAGAGAGAGAAAAACAAATCCTTCATTGAAATTCATACTTAGTATTACTAGCATTTATTCATTTATAGGTTCACACTTATTATTCTAGGAGTTTGACTTGATCTACGTGTGTAACTACAATTTTCACTCACATCTCCCATTGACATCAATTAATGAGTTGTGCGAAAGTCTGATTTGCTTGCGCTCAATTTGGAATTTGGACATTTGAATGCCTCTTAAACAAGCCGAAAGGACAACCTAGTATTGTTTTAATGTAATGAATGGCTGTGTCCTGTAGGGTGTTCTAATGGCTTATACTGCACCCTTAAAGGGATAGTTCACTTTTATGAAGTTTTTGCTTATTTACAGCTCGCCTAGGGTGTTGTTGTATCATCCAAACCACTTTGAAGTTCATTGGCCGGGTGTTTAGCAACATTCAAAATCTCCTGGCCAGCATTTTTTTGTGCATGTAGCAGTGCTAGTGGAAACTGATGCAGGAGACTTGGTTATTATTTGGGATGCGAGTACATACCTGGCATGTCACTCAGCAAGGGGAGGGAGGCCAAGGAGTTATGAACCATGTCCAGAGAAGCTGGGGCCCATGGTCTGTCTGCAGCACACCTGGGTGTCTTGTCTTTCTGTCTGTTTGTCTTACTGCAGCACACCTGGGTGTCTGTTTCTCTACTCCCTGCTGCCAGTGACAAAAGAGCCAAGGGCATAGAGGGTGGAAGGGAAAAGCATTGTCCTCTTTCCTTTTTTTATGATCCGAGTTGATGTGCGGCTGGCTGAAAGTAGTCTTTTTAATAAGATTTAATTTGTATGTGCATCAAATGCAGGCTTTGAACGTAATAATTTTTGGTTTAGCGTAATACGTAAGAGCATAACAACTAATTCTTCTGTCTCTTTTCATCCTCCAGTTCTCACCATTCACGCCGCCTCCTTCCACTTCACCAAGGAGCCCAAGTCCCAGGATGCCTTGCACGGCCGGAGCGCCATGTTACGCTGCGAGGTCAGCGACGCGGAGGGCGTGAGTTACAGCTGGCTGCAAAACGGCGATGCGGTGAAGGACACGGAGCGCCGCTTTCAGGAGGGCGGCAACCTCAAGTTCACCTATGTGGACCGGGTGCTGGATGCTGGGACCTTCCAGTGCCTGGCCGCCAACAATGCCACAGGAGGAGAAGAGCGCTCCACGGAGGCGTCCATCAACATCAAATGTGAGTTTACTTAAATACTACTTAATTTTACTTATTTATCATCAATGTAAGCCCTTCCCTTAAATCAGTGTTTTGAGATGTCATAACCAAAATATTGTAAAAAGAGGTGGTTGTTAAATTCATACACCATATATTGATGACTCAAACGAGCACTCAAACTAAGCATGGGTGGCAGTGTAATAGCAAATGATAGGCATAATTATGTTACTGCAATAATTTTGCCAAATGCATGGAATTGGCTGCACAGCAATTAACACCATATTAGACCTAATGAGGACCTACCTGTTTTGAATATTGACAGTTGTCTTTGCAGCCATAGATTCAAACTTATTGAGTTTTATTCTTCCATATGGAAACTCAATATGTATGTCCTCCCATATGTCTCTACAACCATCAAACGCAGCTCCTGAAGCGCTAAGAAAATGCTGCCTCATACTTATAAAGACTCTTACGAGAGCCAGCCAGTGCTTTCCTTTTCTAACTCTTATTTCCGCCGGAACAAAAAAGGAAATCACGCCTGCGTGAGAGGTTATTTTGAGTGCGGGGAAGACAAAGCTGTCCTTTATGTCCTCTACCAAGATGGACCGCTTGTGAAGTTGCAGCGTCCGGTTGGTCTGGCTGGCTGTGTCACAGAACAAGGAAGGTCAGCTGAAAGGGGCTGTTTTGGTAGCCATCACTAAGTTAGCCGGCCAGGTGTGAATGGCTGGTTTGTTTGTGTAAATGGGCAGCAAGAGGGGGTTTGACACCTTTTTTTTCTTTTTCACTCCTTTTTATTAACCCTCCTGTATGCGCTACCTTCTGTATGCTCTACCGCTCTACCTTGTCTTTTTTTTAACACTCACTCACTCTACCTACCTGTCTATATACCTTCCCTATATACCTTCTATATACTCCTTTCTGCCTTAACTATTTCTTATTTCTCTCTCTTTTTTCTCTCCCCCCCCCCCCCCCCATCTGTCACACAGGGCTAGAGAGTGGTGGGGTGACCCTGAAAGATCCTGCATCAGAGCAGGACATCGAGAGCTCTGCCCCTGTGACGTTCAGGTGCAACATTGATGGACACCCACGGTGAGAAACGCAACCACCACCTTAAGGTGCTCCCCTGCCGAAACTGTTCGGAAGAGTTCATGCATATTAAAATAGACAAAGAGTACTTGCCGCTTTTCAAGCGAACATCTTTTTAAGAGTATGTGAGCAAACTCGTTCAGTTAGCCGAACTGAAGTATTCTGACGCCTTTACAAGTCCCCACGTTGCCTGACGTGTCCCCACGCGGGGCCTCAAAGCGTTCATCAGTCTCTCCACTTATTCTTATGTGCCAACTCACTCATGCATATTAAGTAGTCATGTCTTCCTCCCCCAGACCAACATGCCACTGGTACAGAGACGGCGTACGCCTGCCGGAGAAGAGCCATCAGATCAACAACAAGGAGCGAACTTTGACCCTGCCCAGTGCCAGCCCAGACAACAATGGTCTCTACTATTGCTGTGCCAAAAATCCAGCTGGGCACGTGTGCAGCAATGTCAACTTCACCCTCAATATCATAGGTGTGTGTGTATATGGACAAAGATTCAATAAAGAAGAGGTGAGGAGGGATGGCAGTTTTCCCCCATAGTTTAATTGCAAAGTAACACCCAGCCCCACCGGCATCAACATTGTGACTAGAAGCCAGAGCTGAAGAGAGCCCTTTGACCTGTCTCTTTCCTTTCTTATGTACTCTTTGTACTGTATACCTTTTTCTCACAGTCTCTTCATACCCCCCCACCCCACCCTTACCCTCTGTATAGATAAAAGTTTCCCTCGTCCCGTGGTGGTTCCTGAGGACCTGGTGGTGATGAGGAACGAGGAGGCCCTACTTAACTGCCTGTTCACTGCCGAGCCCCCTCCCACCCAAGAGTGGTACCACCAGGACGAGCTCATCACCAACAAGTCCCGGTAAGACTGGATTTTGTGTGTGTATATCTATCTACATACACTACTGTTCAAATGTTTGGGGTCACATAGAAATGTCCTTGTTTTTGAAACGAAAGCTTAAAAAAAAAATTGTCCATGAAAATAACATCAAATTGACCAGAAATACAGTGTAGACGTTGTAAATGACTATTGTAGCTGGAAACCGCTTATTTTATTTTTTATTTTATTTTTATGGAATATCTACGTAAGCGTACAGAGGCCCATTATCAGCAACCATCACTCCTGTGTTCCAATGGCACGTTGTGTTAGCCTTTTTAAAATTATAAACTTGGATTAGCTAATTCATCATTAGAAAGCCCTTTTGCAATTATGTTAGCATAGCTGAAAACTGTTCTGATTAAAGAAGCAATAAAACTGGCCTTCTTTAGACTAGTTGAGTATCTGGAGCATCAGCATTTGTGGGTTCGATTACAGGCTTAAAATGGCCAGAAACAAAGAACATTCTTCTGAAACTCGTCAGTCTATTCTTGTTCTGAGAAATGAAGGCTATTCCATGTGAGAAATGGCCAAGAAACTGAAGATCTGGTACAACGCTGTGTACTACTCCCTTCACAGAACAGCGCAAACTGGCTCTAAACAGAATAGAAAAAGGAGTGGGAGGCCCCGGGTCACAACTGAGCAAGAGGACAAGTACATTAGTGTCTAGTTAGAGAAACAGATGCCTCCATAAGTCCTCAACTGGCTGCTTCATTAAACAGTACCCGCAAAACACCAGTCTCAACGTCAACAGTGAAGAGGCGACTACGGGATGCTGGCCTTCTAGGCAGAGTTTATTTCTGTCCAGTGTCTGTGTTATTTTGCCCATCTTCATCTTTTCTTTTTATTGGCCAGTCTGAGAGATGGCTTTTTCTTTACAACTCTGCCTAGAAGGCCAACATCCCAGAGTTGCCTTTTCACTGTTGATGTTGAGACTTGTGTGTGTGTTAGATTTTATATATATTAGTACCAGTCAAAGTTTGGACACCTACTCATTTTATTTAACCTTTATTTAACTAGGAAATTGTTATTTACAATGACAGCCTACAAAGACCTCCTGCGGGGACGGGGGTTGGGATTAAATATAAATCTTAGGACAAAACACACAAGACATAACAGACAAAAACATCACAACAAGAGACAACACTACATAAAGAGAGACCTATTTTATTTTGTCTTTATTTAACCAGGTAGGCTAGTTGAGAACAAGTTCTCATTTGCAACTGCGACCTGGCCAAGATGAAGCATAGCAATTCGTCACATACAACAACACAGAGTTACACATGGAATAAACAAAACATACAGTCAATATTACAGTAGAAAAAAATAAAACAAAAAAGTCTATATACAGTGAGTGCAATTTGAGGTAAGATAAGGGAGTTAAGGCAATAAATAGGCCATGGTGGCGAAGTAATTACAATATAGCAATTAAACACTGGAATGGTAGATGTACAGGAGATGAATGTGCAAGTAGAGATACTGGGGTGTAAAGGAGCAAAATAAATAAATACAGTATGGGGATGAGGTAGATAGATGGGCTGTTTACAGATGGGCTATGTACAGGTGCAGTGAGCTGCTCTGACAGCTGGTGCTTAAAGCTAGTGAGGGAGATGAGTCTCCAGCTTCAGAGATTTTTTGCAGTTCGTTCCAGTCATTGGCAGCAGAGAACTGGAAGGAAAGGCGGCCAAAGGAGGAATTGGCTTTGTGGCTGACCAGTGAGATATACCTGCTGGAGCGCGTGCTACGAGAGGGTGCTGCTATGATGACCAGTGAGCTGAGATAAGGCGGGGCTTTACCTAGCAGAGACTTGTAGAAAACCTGTAGCCAGTGGGTTTGGCGACGAGTATGAAGCGAGGGCCAACCAACGAGAGCGTACAGGTCGCAGTGGTAGCCAGTGTATGGGGCTTTGGTGACAAAACGGATGGCACTGTGATAGACTGCATCCAGTTTGTTGAGTAGAGTGTTGGAGGCTATTTTATAGATGACATTGCCGAAGTCGAGGATCGGCAGGATGGTCAGTTTTACGAGGGTATGTTTGGCAGCATGAGGGATGCTTTGTTGCGATATAGGAAGCTGATTCTAGATTTCGTTTTGGATTGGAGATGCTTATTGTGAGTCTGGAAGAGTTTACAATCTAACCAGACACCTAGGTATTTGTAGTTGTCCACGTATTCTAAGTCAGAGCCGTCCAGAGTAGTGATGCTGGACGGGCGGGCAAGTGCGGGCAGTGATCGATTGAATAGCATGCATTTAATTTTACATACGTTTAAGAGCAGTTGAAGGCCACGGAAGGAGAGTTGTATGGCATTGAAGCTCGTCTGGAGGTTAGTTAACAGTGTCCAAAGAGGGGCCCGAAGTATACAGAATGGTGTCGTCGGCGTAGAGGTGGATCAGAGAATCACCAGCAGCAAGAGCGACATCATTGATGTACACAGAGAAGAGAATCGGCCCGAGAATTGAACCCTGTGGCACCCCCATAGAGACTGCCAGAGGTCCGGACAACAGGCCCTCCGATTTGACACACTGAACTCTATCAGAGAAGTAGTTGGTAAACCAGGCGAGGCAATCATTTGAGAAACCAAGGCTGTCGAGTCTGCCAATAAGAATGCGGTGATTGACAGAGTCGAAAGCCTTGGCCAGGTCGATGAATAGGGCTGCACAGTAATATCTCTTATCGATGGCGGTTATGTCATTTAGGACCTTGAGCGTGGCTGAGGTGCACCCATGACCAGCTCTGAAACCGGATTGCATAGCGGAGAAGGTACGGTGGGATTCGAAATGGTCGGTAATCTGTTTTGTTAACTTGGCTTTCGAAGACCGTAGAATGACAGGGTAAGATAGATATAGGTCTGTAGCAGTTTGGGTCTAGAGTGTCACCCCCTTTGAAGAGGGGAATGACCGCGGCAGCTTTCCAATCTTTGGGAACCTCAGACGATACGAAAGAGAGGTTGAACAGGCTAGTGATAGGGGTTGCAACAATTTTGGCAGATAATTTTAGAAAGAGAGGGTCCAGATTGTCTAGCCCGGCTGATTTGTAGGGGTCCAGATTTTGCAGCTCTTTCAGAACATCAGCTATCTGGATTTGGGTGAAGGAGAAATGGTGGGGGCTTTGGCGGGTTGCTGTGGAGGGTGCCGGGCAGTTGACTGGGGTAGGGGTAGCCAGGTGGCCAGCCGTAGAGAAATGCTTATTGAAATTCTCAATTAAAGTGGATTTATCGGTGTTAAGTGTTTCCTAGCCTCAGAGCAGTGGGCAGCTGGGAGGAGACTCTTATTCTCCATGGACTTTACAGTGTCCCAGAACTTTTTTGAGTTTGAACTACAGGATGCAAATTTCTTGTTTAAAAAAGCTAGCCTTAGCTTTCCTATCTGCCTGTGTATATTGGTTCCTAACTTCCCTGAAAAGTTGCATATCACGGGGGCTATTCGATGCTAATGCAGAACGCCACAGGATGTTTTTGTGCTGGTCAAGGGCAGACGGGTCTGTAGTGAACCAAGGACTATATCTATTCCTAGTTCTACATTTTTTTGAATGGGGCATGCTTATTTAAGATGGTGAGGAAGGCACTTTTAAAGAATAGCCAGGCATCATCTACTGACGGGATGAGGTCAATGTCCTTCCAGGATACCCCGGCCAGGTCGATTAGAAAGGCCTGCTCGCAGAAGTGTTTTAGGGAGAGTTTGACACTGAGGGGTGGTCGTTTAGTCGCAGACCCTCAACGGATGCAGGCAATGAGGCAGTGATTGCTGAGATCTTGATTGAAAACAGCAGAGGTGTATTTGGAGGGCGAGTTAGTTAGGATGATATCTATGAGGGTGCCCGACAACATTCCAAGGTTTTTCTTTATTTTTACTATTTTCTACTTTGTAGAAT